>NW_025791247.1:0-81862 GCF_907164935.1 Osmia bicornis bicornis | reverse complement strand
ATCTACATTAGATCTGTAATATATATTTAATAACAATATCATTATTACTATATCTACATCAGATGAAATTTAACATACTGATTTATTTCCACAGACCAATGTACATTTAATAACAACATCATTATTACTATATCTTCATTAGATATAATGTAATATACTGATCCCTTCCCACAGATCAATGTAATTTTGGTAAAAATATCATTATTACTACATCTACATTAGATATAATTTAATAGAGTGATAGCTTCCCACCCATCAATGTGCATATAATGGCAATATCGTTATTACTATATCTGCATTAGATCTCCTGCAATATACTGATCCCTTCCCACAGATATATGTACATTGAATAACAATATCATTATTACTATATCTACATTAGATATAATGTGATATACTGATCCCTTCGAACGGATAAATGTACATATAATAACAGTATCGTTATTACTATATCTACATCAGATATGTAATATATATTTAATAACAATATTATTATTACTATATCTACATCAGATGTAATGTAATATACTGATGTAATCCCACAGACGAATGTACATTGAATAACAATATCATTATTACTATATCTACATCAGATGAAATTTAATACACGGATTTAATCCCACAGATCAATGTACATTTAATAACAGTATCATTATTACTATATCTACATCAGATGTAATGTAGTATACTGATTTATTCCCACAGACCAATGTACATTTAATAACAATGTCATTATTACTATATCTTCATTAGATATAATGTAATATACTGATACCTTCCCACAGATCAATGTACATATAATAACAGTATCGTTATTACTATATCTACATTAGATATGTAATATACATTTAATAACAATACCATTATTACTATATCTACATCAGATGTAATTTAATATACTGATTTAATCCCACAGATCAATGTACATATAATAACAGTTTCGTTATTACTATATCTACATTAGATATGTAATATACATTTAATAACAATATCATTAGTACTACATCTACATCAGATGAAATTTAATATACTGATTTAATCCCACAGACCAACGTACATTTAATAACAATACCATTATTACTATGTCTACATCAGATGTAATTTAATATACTGATTTAATCCCACAGATCAATGTACATATAATAACAGTTTCGTTATTACTATATCTACATTAGATACGTAATATACATTTAATAACAATATCATTGTTACTATATCTACATCAGATGAAGTTTAATATACTGATTTAATCCCACAGTCCAATGTACATTTAATAACAATACCATTATTACTATATCTACATCAGATGTAATTTAAAATACTGATTTAATCCCACAGATCAATGTACATACAATAACAGTTTCGTTAATACTATATCGACATTAGATATGTAATATACATTTAATAACAATATCATTATTACTATATCTACATCAGATGACATTTAATATACTGATTTAATCCCACAGACCAATGTACATTAGATATGTAACATACAAATAACAATATCATTATTACTATATCTACATCAGATGAAATTTAATATACTGATTTAATCCCACAGACCAATGTACATTTAATAACAATATCATTATTACTATATCTTCTTTAGATATAATGTAATATACTGATCACTTGCCACAGATCAATGCACAGATTGTAACATTATCGTCATTACTATATCTACATTAGATATGTAATAAACACTTAATAACAGTATCGTTATTACTATATCTACATTAGATCTACTGCAATATACTGATTCCTTCCCACAGATCAATGTACATTGAATAACAGTATCATTTATACTATATCTACATTGGATATATTGTAATATACTGAGGCCTTCCCACAGATCAATGTAATTTTGGTAACAATATCATTGTTACTATATCTACATTAGATATAATATAATATATTTATCCCTTCCCACAGATCAATGTACATATGATAACAGCTTCGTTATTACTATATCTACATTAGATATAATGTAATATACTGATACCTTCCCATAGATCAATGCACAGATTGTAACATTATCGTCATTACTATATCTACATTAGATACGTAATATACACTTAATGACAGTATCGTTATTACTTTATCTACATTAGATATGTAATATACATTTAATGACAATATCATTATTACTATATGTACATTAGATATACAGTAAAACCTGTATAAATGCAACGAAAGAATGCTTGGATAAGTGCAACATCGCTATCCCCTCCACTTGGGGGGATCCCCCTAAGCCGAACCGAGCCGCTCGGCGAGGAAACCGTGTAATATGATCCGACCGTAATATCGATGTGACTAATACTAATGGAACGATAAAACTTTTTTATTTTCAACTTTTCTTAATTGAACTTCTACTAACGCATTTGTGAGATTTTTCTGATTAAAATGACACCAAACACGATATAGTTTGACTTATATTTATAAACAATAGTAATCGAATAAACAACATAGAATTGACACCACAACTGAACATAAATGATATCGGCTGAATACAAAAGATGTGTACGGAGTCAGAATCGGCATGTTGGCTGAATAGAAAACATGTGTACGGACACAGAATCGGCATGTCGGCTGAATAGAAAACATGTGTACAGACGCCGAATCGACACCTCGCTTGGATAAATGCAACATTAAATACCCAGAATCGACACCTCGCTTGGATAAATGCCACATTAACTGCCCAGAATCGACACCTTGCTTGGATAAATGCAACATTAAATGCCCAGAATCGCCACCGTGCTTGGATAAATGAAACCTTTGAAACCAGAGCCAACACCGCGACTGGTTTTGATGTCGATCTCTGTTGCTTTTTTGCCAACCTTTAACATCAATTTTAGCAAGTAATTATAATTGAAACTATATCGTGTTTGGTACCATTGTAATCAGAAAAATTTCACCAATGCGTTAGTAAAAGTTTCAATAAAAAAAAATCAAAAATAAAAAAGTTTTATACTTCAATTAGTATTAGTCACACCGATATGTTTCGGCTCTTTCCTTTGGTCATCGGACCTCTCTCTTTCCACCACTGTCTGTCTCTTTCTACGTTCACGCTTGGCTGGTCGTCGCGTGTAATCCGAGATTCGACACCTCGCTTGGATAAATGCAACCACTGGGTCCCAATGTTGGTTGCATTTATCCAGGTTTTACTGTAATGTAATATAATGATCCCTTCCCACCGATCAATGTACATATAATGGCAGTATCGTTATTACTATATCTACACTAGATATGTAATATACATTTAATAACAATATCATTATTACTATATCTATATCAGATGTTATGTAATATACTGATTTAATCCCACAGACCAATGTACATTTAATATCAATATCATTATTACTATATCTTCTTTAGATATAATGTAATATACTGATCGCTTCCCACAGATCAATGCACAGATTGTAACATTATCGTCATTACTATATCTAGATTAGATACGTAATAAACACTTCATAACAGTACCGTTATTACTATATCTACATTAGATCTACTGCAATATACTGATTCCTTCCCACAGATCAATGTAATTTTGGTAACAATATCATTATTACTATATCAACATTAGACATAATGTAATATACTGATTTAATCCCACAGATCAATGTACATATAATAACAGTATCGTTATTACTATATCTACATTAGATATGTAATATACATTTAATAACAATATCATTATTACTATATCTTAATTAGATATAATGTAATATACTGATCACTTCCCACAGATCAATGCACAGATTGTAACATTATCGTCATTACTATATCTACATTAGATACGTAATAAACACTTAATGACAGTGTCGTTATTACTATATCCACATTATATCTACCACAATATACTGATTTCTTCCCACATATCAATGTACATTGAATACCAGTATCATTTATACTATATCTACATTGGATATAATGTAATATACTGCTCTCTTCCCACAGATCAATGGAATTTTGGTAACAATATCATTATTACTATATAATGTAATATACTCATCCCTTCCCGCAGACCAATGTACATTTAATAACAATATCGTTATTACTATATCTACATTAGATATAATGTAATATAATGATCCCTTCCCACCGATCAATGTACATATAATGGCATTATCGTTATTACTATATCTACATTTGATATGTAATATACATTTAATAACAATATCATTATTACTATATCTACATCAGATGTAATGTAATATACTGATTTATTCCCATAGACCAATGTACATTTAATAACAATATCATTATTACTATATCTACATTGGATATAATGTAATGTAATGATCCCTTCCCACCGATCAATTTACATATAATGGCAGTATCGTTATTACTATATCTACATCAGATGAAATTTAACATACTGATTTAATCCCACAGACCAATGTACATTTAATAACAGTTTCGTTATTACTATATCTTTTTTTTTTTTTTTTTTTAACGAGGGGGAAAATGCTTTCTTATGCACGCGGGGTCTGGGTGTTATAGGACCCAGCAGTGTGGGACTCCCGGGATGTGCCCGGTATACCCACTAAAAACCCTCCCCGGTTTCGTCTCAGCCCAGTCGCGTGGCTACTTTCCCACCACTCCGGGATAGCCCAGTGGCATTACTTCGGAGGATGCTTTGCCACGCCCTCGTTACATCGTACTGCATGGGTTGGATTTATCCTCACGTGCATCCTTTTACTGTATGGCTTTTTTGCCTTTTGCTGTTTACAGCCTTTTCCTAATTGATGTTTCTTATTCTACTTCAGTCTTTCCGGCCTCTCATATTCTTCTCCTCCTTCGTCTTGTTCTTCTTCTTCTTCTTCTTGCTATCGTCCTACTTACCTTATTCTTGATTTTCTCCCTTTCCCACTTCTCCTTATCCAGGAGGGCGGCTACAAGGAATTCCATAACATGCGGCCTCTTTTCAGGCTCTTTCAGTATCTTAACAAGGTCCTCCATCACGAAAGTACCCACTACATCGGTCATTTTCTTTCTTTGGCGTTCCCACCTAGTGCAGTTCAGTAAAAAGTGTTCTGGATCGTCAGTAGCATCCTGGCAGAACCAACAAACATCGGTGTCCGCTTTACCTATCTCCTTAAGATAAGTACCAAAACACCCGTGCCCAGTAAGCACTTGTGTTAGATGGTAATTTAAGATCTTCGGTCCCCATTCCTGCCACTCATCGATCTTAGGGATCAGTCTATAAGTCCACCTTCCTTTGGTGGAAATAACCCACTCCTCCTGCCATTTCCGCATGGTGACCTCCCGTTCCTCATTTCTTATCTTCGTTTTTTCCCGGGCAGAGTTTTGCCCTTCGCCATCTGTTGCACTAGAACACGACTCTATCGTACGGAAAAGCCCACCCCTTTCCAATGCAACCATCGCCATGGGGGGGTTGCCTGTGATAACTCTAACTGCATCTGCTGAAACCGTGTGATACGCTCTCGCTAACCTGCACAGTGCTATTCGTTGCGTACTTCTTATGATGTACACGTTTAGTCTGTATGTAAGAGCCCTATCCCATATGGGAGTGGCATACAGGACCACGGACTCCATAACCCTATAGTACAGGTTTCTTGCCATAAAGCCTGGTCCATAGGTATTTGGCAATAATCGACCAAGTAAATTAGCATACCCGTAAGCTTTATCGCACGCGCGCCTTATCTGTTCTTTAAAAACTTGGTTGGACTCGAAAACCACGCCTAGATATTTAACCGCTTATTACTATATCTACATTAGATATAATGTAATATAATTATCCCTTCCCACCGATCAATGTATATATAATGGCAGTATCGTTATTACTATATCTACATTAGATCTGTAATATATATTTAATAACAATATCATTATTACTATATCTACATCAGATGAAATTTAACATACTGATTTATTTCCACAGACCAATGTACATTTAATAACAACATCATTATTACTATATCTTCATTGGATATAATGTAATATACTGATCCCTTCCCACAGATCAATGTAATTTTGGTAAAAATATGATTATTACTATATCTACATTAGATATAATTTAATATAGTGATAGCTTCCCACCCATCAATGTGCATATAATGGCAATATCGTTATTACTATATCTGCATTAGATCTCCTGCAATATACTGATCCCTTCCCACAGATATATGTACATTGAATAACAATATCATTATTACTATATCTACATTAGATATAATGTAATATACTGATCCCTTCCAACGGATAAATGTACATATAATAACAGTATCGTTATTACTATATCTACATCAGATATGTAATATATATTTAATAACAATATTATTATTACTATATCTACATCAGATGTAATGTAATATACTGATGTAATCCCACAGACGAATGTACATTGAATAACAATATCATTATTACTATATCTACATCAGATGATATTTAATACACGGATTTAATCCCACAGATCAATGTACATTTAATAACAGTATCATTATTACTATATCTACATCAGATGTAATGTAGTATACTGATTTATTCCCACAGACCAATGTACATTTAATAACAATGTCATTATTACTATGTCTTCATTAGATATAATGTAATATACTGATACCTTCCCACAGATCAATGTACATATAATAACAGTATCGTTATTACTATATCTACATTAGATATGTAATATACATTTAATAACAATACCATTATTACTATATCTACATCAGATGTAATTTAATATACTGATTTAATCCCACAGATCAATGTACATATAATAACAGTTTCGTTATTACTATATCTACATTAGATATGTAATATACATTTAATAACAATATCATTATTACTACATCTACATAAAATGAAATTTAATATACTGATTTAATCCCACAGACCAATCTACATTTAATAACAATACCATTATTACTATGTCTACATCAGATGTAATTTAATATACTGATTTAATCCCACAGATCAATGTACATATAATAACAGTTTCGTTATTACTATATCTACATTAGATACGTAATATACATTTAATAACAATATCATTGTTACTATATCTACATCAGATGAAGTTTAATATACTGATTTAATCCCACAGTCCAATGTACATTTAATAACAATACCATTATTACTATATCTACATCAGATGTAATTTAAAATACTGATTTAATCCCACAGATCAATGTACATACAATAACAGTTTCGTTATTACTATATCGACATTAGATATGTAATATACATTTAATAACAATATCATTATTACTATATCTACATCAGATGACATTTAATATACTGATTTAATCCCACAGACCAATGTACATTTAATAACAATACCATTATTACTATATCTACATCAGATGAAATTTAATATACTGATTTAATCCCACAGACCAATGTACATTTAATAACAATATCATTATTACTATATCTTCTTTAGATATAATGTAATATACTGATCACTTGCCACAGATCAATGCACAGATTGTAACATTATCGTCATTACTATATCTACATTAGATATGTAATAAACACTTAATAACAGTATCGTTATTACTATATCTACATTAGATCTACTGCAATATACTGATTCCTTCCCACAGATCAATGTACATTGAATAACAGTATCATTTATACTATATCTACATTGGATATATTGTAATATACTGATGCCTTCCCACAGATCAATGTAATTTTGGTAACAATATCATTGTTACTATATCTACATTAGATATAATATAATATATTTATCCCTTCCCACAGATCAATGTACATATGATAACAGCTTCGTTATTACTATATCTACATTAGATATAATGTAATATACTGATACCTTCCCATAGATCAATGCACAGATTGTAACATTATCGTCATTACTATATCTACATTAGATACGTAATATACACTTAATGACAGTATCGTTATTACTTTATCTACATTAGATATGTAATATACATTTAATAACAATATCATTATTACTATATCAACATTAGATATACAGTAAAACCTGGATAAATGCAACGAAAGAATGCTTGGATAAGTGCAACATCGCTATCCCCTCCACTTGGGGGGATCCCCCTAAGCCGAACCGAGCCGCTCGGCGAGGAAACCGTGTAATATGATCCGACCGTAATATCGATGTGACTAATACTAATGGAACGATAAAACTTTTTTATTTTCAACTTTTTCTTAATTAAACTTCTACTAACGCATTTGTGAGATTTTTCTGATTAAAATGACACCAAACACGATATAGTTTGAATTATATTTATAAACAATAGTAATCGAATAAACAACATAGAATTGACACCACAACTGAACATAAATGATATCGGCTGAATACAAAAGATGTGTACGGACTCAGAATCGGCATGTCGGCTGAATAGAAAACATGTGTACGGACACAGAATCGGCATGTCGGCTGAATACAAAACATGTGTACGGACACAGGGTCGGCATGTCGGCTGAATAGAAAACATGTGTACAGACGCAGAATCGACACCTCGCTTGGATAAATGCAACATTAAATACCCAGAATCGACACCTCGCTTGGATAAATGCAACATTAAATGCCCAGAATCGACACCTTGCTTGGATAAATGCAACATTAAATGCCCACAATCGCCACCGTGCTTGGATAAATGAAACCTTTGAAACCAGAGCCGACACCGCGACTGGTTTTGATGTCGATCTCTGTTGCTTTTTGCCAACCTTTAACATCAATTTTAGCAAGTAATTATAATTGAAACTATATCGTGTTTGGTACCATTGTAATCAGAAAAATTTCATCGATGCGTTAGTAAAAGTTTCAATAAAAAAAAGTCAAAAATAAAAAAGTTTTATACTTCAATTAGGATTAGTCACACCGATATGTTTCTGCTCTTTTCTTTGATCATCGGACCTCTCTCTTTCCACCACTGTCTGTCTCTTTCTACGTTCACGCTTGGCTGGACGTCGCGTGTAATCCGAGATTCGACACCTCGCTTGGATAAATGCAACCACTGGATCCCAATGTTGGTTGCATTTATCCAGGTTTTACTGTATATCTACATTAGAAATAATGTAATAAACTGAATACTTCATACAGATCAATGTACATTTAATAACAATATCGTTATTACTATATCTTCCTTAGATGCTATGTAATATCTTGATACCTTCCTACAGATCATAGAACATTTAATAAGAATATCATTATTACTGTATCTGCGTTACATATGTAATATACATTTAATAACAAAATCATTATTACTATATCTACCTTAGAAATAATATAATATACTGATTGCTTCGTACAGATCAATGTACATTTAATAACAATACAATTATTACTATATCTGCATTAGATATGTAATATACACTTAATAACAATATCATTATTACTATGTCTGCATTAGATCTACTGCAATATACTGATTCCTTCCCACAGATCAATGTAATTTTGGTAACAATATCATTATTACTATATCTACATTAGATATAACGTAATATACTGATTTAATCCCACAGATCAATGTACATATAATAACAGTATCGTTATTACTATATCTACATTAGATATGTAATATACATTTAATAACAATATCATTATTACTATATCTTAATTAGATATAATGTAATATACTGATCACTTCCCACAGATCAATGCACAGATTGTAACATTATCGTCATTACTATATCTACATTAGATACGTAATAAACACTTAATGACAGTGTCGTTATTACTATATCCACATTATATCTACTGCAATATACTGATTTCTTCCCACATATCAATGTACATTGAATAACAGTATCATTTATACTATATCTACATTGGATATAATGTAATATACTGATGCCTTTCCACAGATCAATGTAATTTTGGTAACAATATCATTACTACTATATCTACATTAGATATAATGTAATATACTGATCCCTTCCCACAGATCAATATACATATAATAACAGCTTCGTTATTACTATATCTACATTAGATATGTAATATACATTTAATAACAATATCATTATTACTATATCTAAATCAGATGAAATTTAATATACTGATTTAATCCCACAGACCAATGTACATTGAATAACAGTATCATTATTACTATATCTACAACAGATGTAATGTAATATACTGATTTAATCCCACAGATCAATGTACATATAATAACAGTTTCGTTATTACTATATCTACATTAGATACGTAATATACATTTAATAACAATATCATTGTTACTATATCTACATCAGATGAAGTTTAATATACTGATTTAATCCCACAGTCCAATGTACATTTAATAACCATACCATTATTACTATATCTACATCAGATGTAATTTAAAATACTGATTTAATCCCACAGATCAATGTACATACAATAACAGTTTCGTTAATACTATATCGACATTAGATATGTAATATACATTTAACAACAATATCATTATTACTATATCTACATCAGATGACATTTAATATACTGATTTAATCCCACAGACCAATGTACATTTAATAACAATACCATTATTACTATATCTACATCAGATGTAATGTAATATACTGATTTAATCCCACAGACCAATGTACACTTAATAACAATATCATTATTACTATATCTTCATTAGATATAATGTAATATACTGATCACTTCCCACAGATCAATGCACAGATTGTAACATTATCGTCAACACTATATGTACATTAGATACGTAATATACACTTAATGACAGTATCGTTATTACTTTATCTACATTAGATATGTAATATACATTTAATGACAATATCATTATTACTATATGTACATTAGATATACAGTAAAACCTGTATAAATGCAACGAAAGAATGCTTGGATAAGTGCAACATCGCTATCCCCTCCACTTGGGGGGATCCCCCTAAGCCGAACCGAGCCGCTCGGCGAGGAAACCGTGTAATATGATCCGACCGTAATATCGATGTGACTAATACTAATTGAACGATAAAACTTTTTTATTTTCAACTTTTTCTTAATTGAACTTCTACTAACGCATTTGTGAGATTTTTCTGATTAAAATGACACCAAACACGATATAGTTTGACTTATATTTATAAACAATAGTAATCGAATAAACAACATAGAATTGACACCACAACTGAACATAAATGATATCGGCTGAATACAAAAGATGTGTACGGAGTCAGAATCGGCATGTTGGCTGAATAGAAAACATGTGTACGGACACAGAATCGGCATGTCGGCTGAATACAAAACATGTGTACGGACACAGAGTCGGCATGTCGGCTGAATAGAAAACATGTGTACAGACGCAGAATCGACACCTCGCTTGGATAAATGCAACATTAAATACCCAGAATCGACACCTCGCTTGGATAAATGCAACATTAAATGCCCAGAATCGACACCTTGCTTGGATAAATGCAACATTAAATGCCCAGAATCGCCACCGTGCTTGGATAAATGAAACCTTTGAAACCAGAGCCAACACCGCGACTGGTTTTGATGTCGATCTCTGTTGCTTTTTGCCAACCTTTAACATCAATTTTAGCAAGTAATTATAATTGAAACTATATCGTGTTTGGTACCATTGTAATCAGAAAAATTTCACCAATGCGTTAGTAAAAGTTTCAATAAAAAAAAATCAAAAATAAAAAAGTTTTATACTTCAATTAGTATTAGTCACACCGATATGTTTCGGCTCTTTCCTTTGGTCATCGGACCTCTCTCTTTCCACCACTGTCTGTCTCTTTCTACGTTCACGCTTGGCTGGTCGTCGCGTGTAATCCGAGATTCGACACCTCGCTTGGATAAATGCAACCACTGGGTCCCAATGTTGGTTGCATTTATCCAGGTTTTACTGTAATGTAATATACTGATCCCTTCCCACAGATCAATGTACATATAATAACAGTATCGTTTTTACTATATCTACATTAGATATGTAATATACAATTAATAACAATATCATTATTACTATATCTACATCAGATGAAATTTAATATACTGATGTAACCGCACAGACCAATGTACATTTAATAACAATACCATTATTGCTATATCCACATTAGATATAATGTAATATAATGATCCCTTCCCACCGATCAATTTACATATAATGGCAGTATCGTTATTACTATATCTGCATTAGATATGTAATATACATTTAATAACAATATCATTATTAGTATATCTACATCAGATATTATGTAATACACTGATTTATTCCCACAGACCAATGTACATTTAATAACAATATCATTATTACTATATGTTCTTTAGATATAATGTAATATACTGATCACTTCCCACAGATCAATGCACAGATTGTAACATTATCGTCATTACGATATCTACATTAGACATGTAATAAACACTTAATGACAGTGTCGTTATTACTATATTCACATTATATCTAATACAATATACTGATTTCTTCCCACATATCAATGTACATTCAATAACAGTATCATTTATACTATATCTACATTGGATATAATGTAATATACTGATCCCTTCCCACAGATCAATGTAATTTTGGTAACAACATCATTATTACTATATCTACATCAGACGAAATTTAATATACTGATTTAATCCCACAGATCAATGTACTTTTAATAACAATAGCATTATTACTATCTCTACATTAGATAGAATGTAATAAAATGATCCCTTCCCACCGATCAATGTACATATAATGGCAGTATCGTTATTACTATATCTGCATTAGATCTCCTGCACTATACTGATTCCATCCCACAGATCAATGTACAGTGCATAACAGTATCATTTATACTATATCTACATTCGATATAATGTAATATACTGATGCCTTCCCACAGATCAATGTACATATAATTACAGTATCGTTAATACTATATCTACATTAGATATGTAATATACATTTAATAACAAGATCATTATTACTATATGTACATCAGATGAAATTTAATATACGGATTTAATCCCACAGACCAATGTCCATTTAATAACAATACCATTATTACTATATCTACATCAGATGTAATTTAATATACTGATTTAATCCCACAGATCAATTTACATATAATAACAGTTTCGTTATTACTATATCTACATTAGATATGTAATATACATTTAATAACAATATCGTTATTACTATATCTACATCAGATGAAATTTAATATACTGATTTAATCCCACAGAACAATGTACATTTAATAACAGTACCATTATTACTATATCTACATCAGATGTAATTTAATATATTGATTTAATCACACAGACCAATGTACATTGAGTAACACTATGATTATTACTATATCTACATCAGATGTAATGTAATATACTGATTTAATCCCACAGACCAATGTACATTTAATAACAATACCATTATTAATATATCTACATCAGATGTAATTTAATATACTGATTTAATCCCACAGATCAATGTACATATAATAACAGTTTCGTTATTACTATATCTACATTAGATATAATGTAATATACTGATACCTTCCCACAGATCAATGCAAGATTGCAACATTATCGTCATTACTATATCTACATTAGATACGTAATAAACACTTCATAACAGTATCGTTATTACTATATCTACACTAGATCTACTGCAATATACTGATTCCTTCCCACAGATCAATGTACATTGAATACCAGTATCATTTATACTATATCTACATTGGATATAATGTAATATACTGCCCCCTTCCCCCAGATCAATGTAATTTTGGTAAGAATATCATTATTTCTATATCTACATCAGATGTAATGTAATATACTGATTTATTCCCACAGACCAATGTACATTTAATAACAATATCACTATTACTATATCTACATTAGATATAATGTAATATACTGATCCCTTCCCACAGAACAATGTACATATAATAATAGTTTCGTTATTACTATATCGACATTAGATATAATGTAATATACTGATACCTTCGCACAGATCAATGTACATATAGTATGTGACCCGTTCGGGGGTTCACTCTATACGATTCTACAATTCTATATTACAAACGTTGGGCGCCAAATTTGTGACCCTTTCGGGGGTTCACTCTATACGATTCTACAATTCTATATTACAAACGTTGGGCGCCAGCCACTCGCGGTGGCAATCGAAAATTGGAAAAAGGGACAGAATGGGGGTCGTTACAGAGGATGGGACTCGTGGCACTTACGTCCTTACAATTTCGCGGGGGAGTACGCGAGGAGGATAAGCGTGGGAGGGGAGATCTCAGGTCTGGACGATTCGCTGGAAGTTCGTATACGTTACGCATAGGAGGATTTTGTGGACGGGAGTAACAGGGGCTGGACAAAAGGGTTCGCAGAAAAAAATATAACGACGGATAACCGGCGCGATACGCGGACACACAAGCTCGCAATCGAAGATCGCCGTTGCCGAAACACACAAACTTCTACAATAATATCGGAAGGGCTTACTTGAAACTCCACACACAATCGCACTCTCCGAAAATCTCTCTCTAATCGCTAGTCTCTCTATATCTTTTTGTAATGATAGCCTAGGGCTCAATGACAGCTCGTCGTCGCTGCCGCGACGACGGGTCTGTCGCGGAATGATTTTTGGGGAGGGGATGGGGAATAGGAAGGGGGCCTTTTCTGGCAACGGAATAGATTGGTTATCGATTATCGATCTGCCGGTGTTCGGGTTCGATGGGGCTGGCGGATCTCCGGCCGTAGCGGGTGGACTGAGGTCTTCGGGCTCGGCGACAGATGGCTCCAGGTGGACGTTTGTCTCAGCTGCTGGGCCGCTTCGTCTCTTTTTCCGAAGTCCCGCGTTGCTTTTCCTCTCCTGGAGGGTGGGAGGTCTGTCGCCGGCCTCGTAGCTCCTTCTTGCGGGTGATCCCTGTTGTCTCTTGTCCGTCGCCTCCATCGGCCCGACACCGGCGGGCGGGGAGAAGGGGTGAGGTGTTAGAAGGGTTGAGGGTCATTTCTAGGTGGGATTTGAGGTGGGAGAAGCGCAGCGATTGTAACGGGGGGGGGGGGGGGGGGGGGCACAGGTGTCACCACGTTACAACACCCCCCCGCCTTGACCGGAAACGGGAGATACAACGGGTAGGGATAAGGACTTAGGTGAACAATAATTTTGAGAACAGAGATCCAAAATCGGCGGGTTGTCGCGGACACTCATCCTTCCATGCTGCGCTCTCATTCAGGGGGCTCGCGGACATGAGCGACCCTCCTGTTGACGTCTCATGTTGTATGAGTTTTAAATGGGTGGACCTGTAATGTAAACGGGTTAGTATCTGGCCGAAATCATGAGGGAAAAAGGGGGAGAATCTAAATATTGGGTGGAGAAATTATTACTTAATTTTACCTGCCTTGGGTTTTGTGGTTCGTTGTGTCAAAGTTTTCGTTTTCCGAGATTTGAGCGCTAAATTTTTGTTTCATTATTGTCGATATCTAGGAAAATTCTAGGTCGTGGAATAGGTAAGGACATGAGGGGAGGTATGGAGGGTTGGTCTGTTTTTATTACGTTTATCGTAGGGTTTAGGGGGTGTTTTCGGGGTCGTCCTCGTCCTCGACGAGGGGGTGGGGTAGGAGCTTGTTGGGAGGGTATGATTTGCGTAGGGTTTGGGAGTATTTGGACTTTTCGGGGTCTCCCTCGTCCACGGCGAGGGGGTGGAGTAGGGATGGATGTCGGAATTATGATTTGAGTATTGTGTGGAGGTATCGGAGTTTTCCTCGGTCTCCCTCGCCCTCGGCGTGGGAGTGGAACTGGAGTGGGTGGTGTGTTTATTATCGGTGGAGTGTTTTGGGGTGCTTGGATTTTTCGGGGTCTCCCTCGTCCTCGGCGAGGCGCTGGAGTAGGGGTAGGCGAGGAAGGGGGCGTTTGCGTGGGAGTGTGTTGTGGTATTTGTTGGGTGGAAATATCATGGGTTTGTGAAGAAGGTCCTGGCTGAGAAATATTGGTAATATCTTGACTTAAGGAAGGGTTTTCGGAAATTGAATCATCGAAATTTGGAGGGGGTCTGAAGGGTTTAAGGTCTTTAATGTGGACTTTAGGAATGATATTTCCATCAGAATCCTTTAATTCGTATACAACGGGAGAAAGGATTTTTGAAATGGTGTAGGGACCTGAAAATTTAGGGGCGAGTTTGGACGCGAAATTGTGAGCAGCGGAGGAAAGGATTCGTTGGCGTCTCATGACGAGGTCACCAATTTGGTAGCGCTCGTCACGCCGCCCACGATTATAATAGGAGGCTTGGCGGTAGGAGGCTTTCTCTAGATTTCGGTGGACAATGTCGTATAAAAGGGTTAACCGGGAAATGCGGTTGGACCATTCTTGGGGATTTCGGGGAATTATTAAAGAATCGGATTTAATTTCGTGGGGGATGTTTTGGATGGGACGGGGGTTTCGACCAAAATTGAGGAACGCGGGAGAAACGAGGGAGGAGGAATGTACGGCGGTATTATAGGCAAAACAATATTCAGGAAGGTGTTTGTCCCAATTTCGATGGTCTTGTCCAATAAACGTCGTGATCATGGTTTTGAGAGTTCGATTAACTCTTTCTACAGGATTTGCTTGGGCATGGTAGGGAGGAATTGTCGTCTGTTTGATTCCGTACATTGTCAGTCTGTTCGTTACGTCTCTGTTACAAAATTCTGTACCGTTGTCTGTAAGGAGGAATTTGGGACATCCCCATCGGTGGAGGACAAGGGACTCGAAAGCGGAAAGGATTGGTTTCGCGGAAGCTTTATGGAGGGGTTTTACTTCAATATATTTTGTGAAAAGGTCTTGGAAACGAGGAGATTTTTATTCTGGGATTTACTGGGAGGGAAGGGACCCATAATGTCAGCAGCCACGAAGGTCCAGGGCGCCTCCACCGGGCGCTCCCGCATCAACCCCGCCGGTGGCCGAAGCAAAACTTTGCTTTGTTGGCATTGAAGACACCGTCTGACAAATTGGACTACATCCTGAAACATTCCAGGCCAATAGAAATCTTGCGTCAGACGGTAGTAAGTCTTATCAATGCCAAGGTGACCGGATTGGGGAGGATCGTGGGCGTCGGAAAGGGCTTTTGGGCGTAAGGAAAGGGGGAGGACTAACTTCCAACCGTCAAGGTCGGGGACGATGGGATCTAATAGGGAATTAGGACGGTGGTAATACAATCGGTTATCTTCAATTGTCCAGTCGGGATATTTGGAGGGAAAATCTCTTACGTCACGGAGTTTATTGGAGTACCATGGATCGGAATCGTTACCGACGGCCGCCACGCCGTCTATTGGGTCGCCGTACATTCGGGAGAGAGCGTCTGGCACGACGTTGTGGGTTCCCCTTCGGTGGACGATTTTCATCGGTTGGCCTTGAAGGGTCAAGGCCCACCGGGCCAATCGTCCAGTAGGGTCCTTAAGGTGGTGAAGCCACCGGAGACTATTGTGGTCCGTCACCACAGTAATTTCGGACCCTTCAATATAGGGGCGAAATTTTTGGGTTGCCCACACGACGGCCAGACACTCCCTTTCCGTCACGGAGTAGTTTCTCTCCGCGCGAGTGAGGGAACGGCTAGCGTAGGCTATCGGGTGTTCTTCACCGTCTACGGTTTGGACAAGAACTGCCCCGATAGCCGTATCGCTAGCGTCAGTTTGGAGGGAAAAGGGAAGGGTAAAATCGGGACGAGCCAGGACGGGAGTTTTGGTGAGGGCCGTTTTCAAGGTTTCAAACGCGGATGCTTGCTCAGGACCCCATTCCCAAGCAACATCCTTTTGTAGGAGACGGGTAAGGGGTGTTTGGTCTTTGGAAACATCTTTTAAAAATCGGGAATACCATTTCACCATTCCAAGGAAGCGTCGGAGTTGTTTTAGGGTAGTGGGTGGAGGGTAGGAAAGTATGGGTTCTATTTTTTCTGGATCGGCAATCATACCGTCCTTATTTATTAAAAAGCCGAGATATCGGACCTCGGAACAACAAAATTCGCTTTTTTCGCGGTTTATTTCTAAGTTCGCCTCTCGTAATCTGGTCAAAACTTTCGCGAGCCATTCTAAGTGCTCCTCGTACGTGTCGGTCGCGATTACCACGTCGTCTAAATACGCGAAAATGTGTGGCTCCCAGTCGGGAGTGATCAATTTGTCCATGATGCGTTGGAAGGTTGCGGGGGCGTTGGTGAGGCCGTAGGGCATGCGGGTGAATTGGAAAAGGCCTCTACCGGGAACTGCAAAAGCGGTGATTTCTTTACTGGAGGGGTCGAGGGGAACTTGGAAATATGCTTGGCTAAGGTCTAATTTGGAAATATAACGGGCAGTTCGGAGGCTATCGAGGATACGATCCATGCTAGGGAGGGGATAGGCATCTTTTTTGGTAACTTTATTGACGTCGCGGTAATCTATACAAAATCGGTTGGAGCCGTTGGGTTTGGGAATTAGGACGGGACGACTACACCAGGCACTAGAGGAGGGTTCAATTATACCGGACTGGAGCATGGAATCTACTTCCTTCTGTGCGGCTTCTAAGACGCGGGGAGCCATGCGACGAGGACGTTGTTTAATAGGAGGGTGGTCTTGAACATCAATAGAATGTGTGACAAGAGGAGTGGTTCCTAAGGTAGAGGATGGGGGTGGGATGAGGCGATCAAGAAGGGTTTGAATTCCCGAGATTTCCTCGGGGGTTGCTTCGGAAAGTCCGGCGCAAGCGGGGTTCATGGGAAAGGGATCGGGTGAGGATTCAGGGTAGAAGGGGTGAAGAGGTCGGTTCGGAGTTCGCCACGTCCTTAGATCTCCGTCTATGGTAATTCCAAACCGGGCGATAAAATCCATCCCTAGGACTACCTCATACCCCAATGACTCGCTTGCGCGGAGGGGGAGGTTGTGGATTTCGTCATCGACCTGGATCGCGACGGTGACCTCTCCGAGGATTCTCTCTTTGATGTTGTTGGCTAGGATCATGCAGGCTTGGGAAGGGGTTAAATGGAGTCTGAATAATCGAGCGATTTTGGGACCTGCATAGGAATGGGTTGCGCCGGTATCAAGGAGGGCTTGGAAGATATATTTACCGTGCTGCAAGGGGAGGAAAATGCGATTATCGCCGGGATAGGGTTCTGTACGGGACTCTACTAAAGGGGATTTCCTTGGAGTTGGAATCGGTGCAGTTGAAGGAGTTTTCGGGGGTTTCTGGACGCGGGATTTGGGGGATTGGATCGGGTTTTTCGGGGAGGTCGCGTCGACCCTTACCGCCGACCTCCGCAGGCGTTTCCCGACAAACAATTCGGGCATTCCGGTGCGATGACGTCGAACTTGCCGCACCGGAAGCAAAACTTCCTCCTCGGCTGCTGGCAGGCGCCGAACCAATGCCCCGCTTGACCGCAGTTCCAACATTGGCCGGGAAGGGAGGATTGGGTGGAGGTAGCCGCGGGACGAGGAGGTAGTTGTCGGGAACCGGAGGTCGCTTGGGAGTAGGAAGTGGGGCGGTTGGGGATTGACGCGTTCAGGGAGGTTGGGGCACGGTATCCGACAGGGGGTGGTACCATGGGAAGGGACATCAAACTGGGGATTTCGGTAATGGTGAGGGGAGGAGGAGGTGTAACGGGACGGTTGGAGGTTGAGGTTTGGGGGCGGTTCGAGGCTGGTGCATTTCGTGGGGTTTTCGGGACGGATTGGGATGCTGAGGAAGGTCGGGAGTACTCAGCGGCTGCCGCGAGTTTCTATCGCGGCCCTCCCGGCGGGGGCACGTACCCCGTTCCCGGGATCGTGAGGCTCCCCGCCGTCGGTGGCCCGCGATACTCCTCGCTGCTCCGCTGGGTCTCTTCCACCCACCTTCCCAGGCGGAGTAAATCGTTAAAGGAATTGGGAGGGTGGAAGTCGACTACTAATTTGTAGCGAGGGTGGAGATTTCGAATTACTATTCCTAACTGTTCGGGAGTGGATAGGGGAGGTTCTAGACGACGGAATACCACTTGTAGTTTGGAAAGGTAGGTGGAGAGGGGTTCCCGCTCCCCTTGGGTGCGGGTCATTAGGTCCATTCTTAGGCGGTTTTGGTAGTTGCTCGGGGTGTAACATAGACGGAAGTTGTGCAGGAATTCGCCATAACTGGCCCAAGTATGGGCCTGCCCCCGCTCCCAGGCTCGCGCCTCTCCGGTCAAGGCATAGGGAATAGCTCGGATCAGTTCGGGTTCAGTAAGGTTCTGGGTGGTGGCAACCTCGGCCAAGGTTTCGAGGAATTCCTCCCCGTCTTCCCCGGGGGGTCCCGAAACGGAAATCTTCCATTTGCGGAATAATTTCACAGCGCGAGCGTCGCCTGCGGCAGGAATATAGGAAGGTTGGGAAAAATTCCCTAGGGGATGAAAAGGGTTGGTTCGGGAAAGGGAGGGTTCGGCGAAGTGCGGGGGTAGCTGAGGGAAAGAGGGGAAAAATGGAGGACAGTATGGGCGTTGGGAGGGGTATGGAACGGGGTAAGTGTAATCCATAGGGTTTGGAGCTTGGGTTGGTGCATGGATCGGTTGTGGCGGGAGGAAAGGATACTGGGTTTCAGAGATTCTTTGTAGGAGGTGGGTACTACTTAGGGGAGGCGGAGCTGCCCCTAGGCTAGTACGGTACGGGTTGGAGGTATTTAGGGGACGAGTTGGAGGGTTAGGGGGTGGATTTTGAGGTGCGGGTATCGTGATGGGATCGATGAATGGATTTAAGGGGGGTGTGGGTAAAGGGGTAGAGTGCTCGCCGGTACTCGGGTCGGGCGCGAACGTAACCCTTTCGCGCCGTTCCCCGGCAAGCTGGGACTGATTTAGATCAATCGATGGAGGATTAACAGGAGTGGGACGGGAAACAGAAGTTACTGTGACAGTCGTGGTGGTTAGGGTGGTGGTTGAGGTCAGGGTAGCGGGGTTGGGAATGTAAGGTTGGGGGCGTATTTCGGGAAGGGATCGGTAGGAGGTTTCATAAATGGGTGGATCGGCCGTTTCAGGCTCAGGATCCTCCGGTTGGCGGGAAGTAGGATCGGCGGTGGGATGCGGAGGGGAATCATCGACAGCCGGGGTCTCCCATGCCGTAAAAAGAGTAAATGGCAGGCGATCCCCGGCTGTGTCGAGCGCGACATCCCATGGCGCGGCATTCGGGCCGAGTACTCGCCGTATTTCCGCGCGAACGTACCGGTCCTGGAGGTCCTGTAACTTTCCCCGTATATTCAACCGCGCGTGATCCATGAGCTGTATCAGCTCCACTACGTCTAGATTACCAACGCGCTCCCTTATTACCCGTGCCTCCTCCGAATCCATTTTCGCGATTTTTTTTTCGCGTTCCCGGCGGCAACGATACCAGAAAAACTGGGGAAAACAACAAAAAAGGTAAAGGATCCTGAAAGAAAAGAGGGGTACAATCGCAAAAAGAAAAAAATTCAACACAAAAATATCCGGTTTTATTAGTTGGTTTTTCTGGAAAACCCAAGGCTCGGTCTTCAGTAATCGGTGCTGAAAAAAAAAGGGGCGAAAGAAAAAAGAGAAATCTGAAATCGAAAAGGCTCGATAGAGTGCTCACGGTCGGCGAAAGCGCGGCCGGGCCCTCGATATCGGCAAATCGCGAGCAGTTTTGAATTTGGGAGGATACACAATAGAAATATATTTCGGCACAGATAACAATACCGTTTCACTAATTTCAATAACGAGGACGGTTCGGTCGAAAACGGCATACGTCGATGACTCACTGTTTATCGTCCGTAGGACGTCAACGGATCAGGTTTCAAACTCACGCCGCGTTCGACCGGCGACACTCGACAAAAAACAACAACAGGACGTTCTCGGCAACGGGTACCTTCCGCGTCGCGGTTTCGAGATCTTTCGAATTTTTAACGGACGCAACACAAAATGTTCCTCTACGCGAGAGTTTTTGAACAAGAAGTTTCCAGGCCCCACGTTGTGTGCCAAATTTGTGACCCGTTCGGGGGTTCACTCTATACGATTCTACAATTCTATATTACAAACGTTGGGCGCCAAATTTGTGACCCGTTCGGGGGTTCACTCTATACGATTCTACAATTCTCTATTACAAACGTTGGGCGCCAGCCACTCGCGGTGGCAATCGAAAATTGGAAAAAGGGACAGAATGGGGGTCGTTACAGAGGATGGGACTCGTGGCACTTACGTCCTTACAATTTCGCGGGGGAGTACGCGAGGAGGATAAGCGTGGGAGGGGAGATCTCAGGTCTGGACGGTTCGCTGGAAGTTCGTATACGTTACGCGTAGGAGGATTTTGTGGACGGGAGTAACAGGGGCTGGACAAAAGGGTTCGCAAAAAAAAATATAACGACGGATAACCGGCGCGATACGCGGACACACAAGCTCGCAATCGAAGATCGCCGTTGCCGAAACTCACAAACTTCTACAATAATATCGGAAGGGCTTACTTGAAACTCCACACACAATCGCACTCTCCGAAAATCTCTCTCTAATCGCTAGTCTCTCTATATCTTTCTGTAATGATAGCCTAGGGCTCAATGACGGCTCGTCGTCGCTGCCGCGACGACGGGTCCGTCGCGGGATGATTTTTGGGGAGGGGATGGGGAATAGGAAGGGGGCCTTTTCTGGCAACGGAATAGATTGGTTATCGATTGTCGATCTGCCGGTGTTCGGGTTCGATGGGGCTGGCGGATCTCCGGCCGTGGCGGGTGGACTGAGGTCTTCGGGCTCGGCGACAGATGGCTCCAGGTGGACGTTTGTCTCAGCTGCTGGGCCGCTTCGTCTCTTTTTCCGAAGTCCCGCGTTGCTTTTCCTCTCCTGGAGGGTGGGAGGTCTGTCGCCGGCCTCGTAGCTCCTTCTTGCGGGTGATCCCTGTTGTTTCTTGTCCGTCGCCTCCATCGGTCCGACACCGGCGGGCGGGGAAAGGGGTGAGGTGTTAGAAGGGTTGAGGGTCATTTCTAGGTGGGATTTGAGGTGGGAGAAGCGCAGCGATTGTAACGGGGGGCACCGGTGTCACCACGTTACAACATTTAACAACAATATCATTATTACTATATCTACATTAGATATGTAATATACATTTAATAACAATATCATTATTACTATACCTACATCAGATGAAATTTAATATACTGATTTAATCCCACAGACCAATGTACATTTAATAACAGTTCCATTATTACTATATCTACATCAGATGTAATTTAATATACTGATTTAATCCCACAGATCAATGTACATATAATAACAGTTTCGTTATTACTATATCTACATTAGATATAATGTAATATACTGATACCTTCGCACAGATCAATGTACATATAGTAACAGTATTAGTAAAGTATTGTTATTACTATATCTACATTAGATATGTAATATACATTTAATAACAATATCATTATTACTATATCTACATTGAATATAATGTAATATACTGATCCCTTCCCACAGATCAATGTAATTTTGGTAACAGTATCATTATTACTATATCTACATTAGATATAATGTAATATACTGATCCGTTCCCACAGAACAATGTACATATAATAACAGTTTCGTTATTACTATATCTACATTAGATATAATGTAATATACTGATACCTTCCCACAGATCAATGTACATATAATAACAGTATTGTTATTACTATATCTACATTAGATATGTAATATACATTTAATAAGAATATCATTATTACTATATCTACATCAGCTGTAATGTAATATACTGATTTATTCCCACAGACCAATGTACATTCAATAACAATATCATTATTACTATATCTTCATTAGATATAATGTAATATACTGATCATTTCCCACAGATCAATGCACAGATTGTAACATTATCATCATTACCATATCTACATTAGATATGTAATAAACACTTAATAACTGTATCGTTATTACTATATCTACATTAGATCTACTGCAATATACTGAATCCTTCCCACAGATCAATGTACATTGAATAACAGTATCATTTATACCAGAGCCCGGCAAGATTTGCACTTTCCAGCCGATTTTCAGCTGGCTCCGCCTACCGCTATTCCCCTTGCCTCGACGTTCAGCGCGCAGCCTACGAACCGTTCGAGGCTCAGGAGCGTATCACTTGTAAACGTATGCTGACAATAGCTTACCACATCACCCGCGAGGTACTATTGTTGATGCGTTTTTTTTTAAGTGGTATCCCCAGTAGGCCTAATCCACTGATGATAATCCACTAAACGGAAACAAAATTAAATAAGAAATTATAAGAGCTTTTGGGACTTTTTAGGAGGAAGATTAGAAATATCTATTTGCATATTGCACGTAGCAAGCCGCATAAGACGCGGTAAAGAATCATCGCTTAATGAAGAACGTTTTTCATTTTTTATAAATTTCATTTGTGAAAATGAAATTTCACACAAATATGTGGATCCAAACATTTCGCTGCTTTAATTGACCTGCGAATCCTATCTTCAAACCCGTCATATTTCTTGCGCCATCAGTTGTAATCGAAGAACATTTCAATTAAGAATAATAATGTTTAACTTTCTCACTACGATCGTACTTTGATATGTTGCCTGGACAACAGCTTGTTATATCGTGCTTTGATATAACAGGCTGTTGTCCAGGCAACAATTACTATTACCAATTGTTTTCCAAACAATTATGAAGCAGTCGTAGCAAACACAGCAGATCGAGGCAGTGTTTAATCGTAGTGAGAAAGTTAAACATTTTTATTCTTCTTTTAACGAATCAACCTAGAGTAGAGGATGAATAATAAAAGGTATGTCCAAGATTTCGATCAATCTTGGGAAGTTAATTATTTCTTCAGTTTTATTTCCAATCAAACGATTTGTCTACTCTGTGGTTTTAAACCTTTGGTAGTAAAGAAGTTTATAATAGAGAGACATTTCAGAACTCGTCATTTGCTCGAATATTCCAATTATTCAAATACCGAAAAATTGAACATAATCGAGGGATTAAAGCTGGTTTACCAAGAAGGTGCACTACCACCTTCTATCAATTCTTCTTCTCAAAAATCTGTATTAGCTTCTTATGCCATTTCTTTACTTATAGCACAGAATGCAAAACCATTTAGTGAAGGTGTTTTTGTGAAGAATTATATTATCGAAGCGGTAAAAGCTTTCGGTAATTCTTTAACACTTGAGGAAGCAATGAGCATTCCCCTTAGTTCAAAAACGGTAACTTCAAGAGTTACTGATATCAGTGCTTCTATTACGGAAAAATTAAAAAATCTTTTGCAGTCGTGTACATATTTTTCTTTATGTATCGATGAGAGCACTGATATTCGACACACGAGTCAATTAAGTATTTTTACTCGAATCGTGCAGAACGATTTCTCATGTGTCGAAGAACTGTTAGATTTCGTCCCTTTACATGGCACAACAACGGGACTTGATATATTTTTAGCAGTTCAAAAATCACTTGAAAAATTTGGTGTAGATCTTAATAAATGTTCTTCGATTACAACTGATGGCGCAAGAAATATGACGGGTTTGAAGATAGGATTCGCAGGTCAATTAAAGCAGCGAAACAGTAACATTCCTGTTATACACTGTATAATTCATCAGGAAGCATTAAGTGGCAAAGTTGTACAATTATCAACAACTATGGCCACTGTGTCTAAAATAATAAACCTAATTAAAGGTGGACACAAATTCCTGACTCATAGGAAATTTCAATTATTTCTGCAGGAACATAATGCTGTTCACACAGATGTTCCGCTCCATTGCCCAGTACGTTGGCTTAGTGCTGCAAAATGTTTGGAAACATTTTTTGCGATAAGAAAAGAGATTTTACTTTTTTTACAAGAGGGAAACAACCCACAATATTAGGAATACATATTTCATTTGGAAGATATTACATTTCTTTCCGAACTTGCCTTTATTACAGATATAACTAATCAACTTAGGCTTCTCAATTTAAAGTTACAAAGAACAAATCAAAGTATTTCGCAATTAGTTAGTCATGTTGATCCTTTCCGAAGAAAATTACAGTTATTGAAATCTCATTTAAATAATGATGTTTTTCGTTTTTTTCCGTCATGCGAGATTCTTCTCAAAGAATACGGCAATAGCTGCAATTTTAAGGAATATATTCATTTCGTAGATTGTCTCATAGAAGAATTCGATACACGTTTTATTTGCTTCGAAAAACTTAGAACCGAATTAATTCTTTTCGAGAATCCCCTTACAGCGCCAATCGAAGAACAGCATCTTGACTTGCAGGATGAATTATGCGATTTACAATGTAACATTTCTCTTAAAATGGTTAAAGAAACCGGTCCTGTTTTTTATAAAATATTGTCACAAACATCATACCCAAAGCTTCGTGATTTTGGACTTAGAATTTTTTCAATGTTTGGATCCACATATTTGTGTGAAACTTCATTTTCACAAATGAAATTTATAAAAAATGAAAAACGTTCTTCATTAAGCGATGATTCTTTACCGCGTCTTATGCGGCTTGCTACGTGCAATATGCAAATAGATATTTCTAATCTTCCACCTAAAAAGTCCCAAAAGCTCTTATAATTTCTTATTTAATTTTGTTTCCGTTTAGTGGATTATCATCAGTGGATTAGGCCTACTGGGGATACCACTTAAAAAAAAACGCATCGACAATAGTACCTCGCGGGTGATGTGGAAAGCTATTGCCAGCATACGTTTACAAGTGATACGCTCCTGAGCCTCGAACGGTTCGTAGGCTGCGTGCTGAACGTCGGGGCAACGGGAATAGCGGTAGGCGGAGCCAGCTGAAAATCGGCTGGAAAGTGCAAATCTTGCCGGGCTCTGATTTATACTATATCTGCATTGGATATAATGTAATATACTGATCCCTTGCCACAGATCAATGTAATTTTGGTAACAATATCATTATTACTATATATACATTAGATATAATGTAATATAATGATCCCTTCCCACCGATCAATGTACATATAGTGGCAGTATCGTCATTACTATATCTACGTTAGGTATGTAATATACATTTAATAACAATATCATTATTACTATATCTACATTAGATGTAATGTAATATACTCATTTATTCCCACAGACCAATGTACATTTAATAACAATATCATTATTACTATATCTTCATTAGATATAATGTAATATACTGATCACTTCCCACAGATCAATGCACAGATTGTAACATTATCGTCAATGCTATATCTACATTAGATACGTAATATACACTTAATGACAGTATCGTTATTACTTTATCTACATTAGACCTACTGCAATACACTGATTCCTTCCCACAGATCAATATAGATTGATAACAGTATCATTTATACTATATCTACATTGGATATAATGTAATATACTGATCCCTTCCCACAGATCAATGTAATTTTGGTAGCAATATCATTATTACTATATCTACATTAGATATAATGTAATATACCCGATACCTTCCCACAAATCAATGTACATATAATGGCAGTATCGTTATTACTATATCTACATTAGATATGTAATATACATTTAATAACAATATCATTATTACTATATCTACATCAGACGAAATTTAATATACTGATTTAATCGAGCAGACCAATGTACATTTAATAACAATATCATGATTACTATATCTACATCAGGTGTAACGTAATATACTGATTTAATCCCACAGACCAATGTACATTTAATAACAATACCATTTTTACCATATCTACATCAGATGTATTTTAATATACTGATTTAATCCCACAGACCAATGTGCATTGAATAACAATATCATTATTACTATATCTACATCAGATGTAATGTAATATACTGATTTAATCCCACAGATCAATGTACATATAATAACAGTTTCGTTATTACTATATCTACATTAGATATAATGTAATATACTGATACCTTCCCGCAGATCAATGTACATATAATAACAGTATCGTTATTACTATATCTACATTAGATATGGAATATACATTTAATAACAATATCATTATTAGTATATCTACATCAGATGTTATGTAATATACTGATTTATTCCCACAGACCAATGTACATTTGATAACAATATCATTATTACTATATCTTCTTTAGATATAATGTAATATACTGATCGCTTCCCACAGATCAACGCACAGATTGTAACATTTTCGTCATTACTATATCTACATCAGATATGTAATAAACACTTAATAACAGTACCGTTATTACTATATCTACATCAGATGTAATTTAATATACTGATTTAATCCCACAGATCAATGTACATGTAATAACAGTTGCGTTATTACTATATCTTCTTTAGATGTAATGTAATATACTGATCACTTCCCACAGATCATTGCACAGATTGTAACATTATCGTCATTACTATATCTACATTAGATATGTAATTAACACTTAATAACAGTATCGTTATTACTTTATCTACATTAGATCTACTGCAATATACTGATTCCTTCCCACAGATCAATGTACATATGATAACAGTATTGTTATTACTATATCTACATTAGATATGTAATATACATTTAATAACAATGTCATTATTACTATATCTACATCAGATGAAATTTAATATACTGATTTAATCCCACAGACCAATGTACATTTAATAACAATATCATTATTACTATATCTACATTAGATATAATGTAATATAATCCCTTCCCACCGATCAATGTACATATAATGGCAGTATCGTTATTACTATATCTACATTAGATATGCAATATATATTTAATAACAATATCATTATTACTATATCTACATCAGACGAAATTTAATATACTGATTTAATCCAGCAGACCAATGTACATTTAATAACAATACCATTATTACTATATCTACATTAGATATAATGTAATATAATGATCCCTTCCCACCGATCAATGTACATATAACGGCAGTATCGTTATTACTATATCTACATTAGATATGTAATATACATTTAATAACAATATCATTATTACTATATGTACATCAGATGAAATTTAATATACTGATTTAATCCCACAGATCAATGTACATTGAATAACAGTATCATTTATACTATATCGACATTGGATATAATGTAATATACTGATGCCTTCCCACAGATCAATGTAATTTTGGTAACAATATCATTATTACTATATCTACATTGGATACAATGTAATATACTGATACCTTCCCACAGATCAATGTACATATAATAACAGTTTCGTTATTACTATATCTACAATAGATATAATATAATATACTGATGCCTTCCCACAGATCAATGTAATTTTGGTAACAACTTCATTATTACTATATCTACATTATATATAATGTAATAGACTGATCCCTACCCACAGATCCATGTACATATAATTACAGTTTCGTTATTACAATATCTACAATAGATATAATGTAATACACTGATACCTTCCCACAGATTAATGTACATATAATAACAGTATCGTTATTACTATATCTACATTAGATATGTAATATACATTTAATAACAATATCAGTATTACTATATCTACATCAGATGAAATTTAATATACTGATTTAATCCCACAGACCAATGTACATTGAATAGATATAGTAATAACGAAACTGTTATTATATGTACATGGATCTGTGGGTAGGGATCAGTATATTACATTATATCTAATGTAGATATAGTATAAATGATACCGTTATTCAATGTACATTGATCTGTGGGAAGGAGTCAGTATACTGCAGCAGATCGAATGCAGATATAGTAATAACGATACTGCCATTATTTGTACATTGATCGGTGGGAAGGGATCATTATATTACATTATATCTAATGTAGATATAGTAATAATGATATTGTTATTAAATGTACATTGGTCTGCGGGGTTAATTCATTATATTACATTATATCTAATGTAGATATAGTAATAATTAAATTGTTATTAAATGTACATTGGTCTCTGGGATTAAATCAGTATATTAAATTTCATCTGATGTAGATATAGTAATAATGATATTGTTATTAAATGTATATTACATATCTAATGTAGATATAGTAATAACGATACTGTTATTATATGTATATTGATCTGTAGGAAGGTATCAGTATATTACATTAAATCTATTGTAGATATAGTAATAACGAAACTGCTATTATATGTACATTGATCTGTGGGAAGGTATCAGTATATTACATTGTATCCAATGTAGATATAGTAGTAATGATATTGTTATTAAATGTACATTGGTCTGTGGGAATAAATCAGTATATTACATCACATCTGATGTAGATATATTAATAATGATATTGTTATTAAATGTATATTACATATCAAATGGAGATATAGTAATAACGATACTGCCATTATATGTACATTGATCAGTGGGAAGGGATCATTGTATTACATTATATCTGATGTAGATACAGTAATAATGATATTGTTATTAAATGTACATTGATCTGCGGGAAGGTATCAGTATATTACATTGTATCCAATGTAGATATAGTAATAATGATATTGTTATTAAATGTATATTACATATCTAATGTAGATATAGTAATAACGATACTGTTATTATATGTATATTGATCTGTGGGAAGGTATCAGTATATTACATTAAATCTATTGTAGATATAGTAATAACGAAACCGCTATTATATGTACATTGATCTGTGGGAAGGTATCAGTATATTACATTCTTTCCAATGTAGATATAGTCATAATGATATTGTTATTAAATGTACATTGGTCTGTGGGAATAAATCAGTATATTACATTACATCTGATGTAGATATATTAATAATGATATTGTGATTAAATGTATATTACATATCAAATGGAGATATAGTAATAACGATACTGTTATTGTATGTACATTGATCTGTGGGAAGGTATCAGTATATTACATTATATCTATTGTGGATATAGTAATGACGATACTGCCATTATATGTACATTGATCGGTGGGAAGGGATCATTATATTACATTATATCTAATGTTGATTTAGTAATAATGGTATTGTTATTAAATGTACATTGGTCTGTGGGATTAAATCAGTATATTAAATTTCATCTGATGTAGATATATTAATAAATGTATATTACATATCTAATGTAGATATAGTAATAACGATACTGTTATTATATGTACATTGATCTGTGGGAAGGTACCAGTATATTACATTGTATCCAATGTAGATATAGTAATAATGATATTGTTATTAAATGTACATTGGTCTGTGGGAATAAATCAGTATATTACATTACATCTGATGTAGATATATTAAAAATGATATTGTTATTAAATGTATATTACGTATCTAATGTAGATATAGTAATAACGATACTGTTATTATATGTACATTGATCTGTGGGAAGGTATCAGTATATTACATTGTATCCAATGTAGATATAGTCATAATGATATTGTTATTAAATGTACATTGGTCTGTGGGAATCAATCAGTATATTACATTACATCTGATGTAGATATATTAATAATGATATTGTTATTAAATGTATATTACATATCAAATGGACATATAGTAATAACGATACTGCCATTATATGTACATTGATCGGTGGGAAGGGATCATTATATTACATTATATCTAATGTAGATATAGTAATAATGGTATTGTTATTAAATGTACATTGGTTTGTGGGATTAAATCAGTATATTAAACTTCATCTGATGTAGATATAGTAATAAATGTATATTACATATCTAATGTAGATATAGTAATAACGATACTGTTATTATATGTACATTGATCTGTGGGAAGATATCAGTATATTACATTGTATCCCATGTAGGTATAGTAATAATGATATTGTTATTGAATGTACATTGGTCTGTGGGATTAAATCGGTATATTAAATTTCATCTGATGTAGATATAGTAATAATGATATTGTTATTAAATGTATATTACATATCTAATGTAGATGTAGTGATAACGATACTGTTATTATATGTACATTGATGTGTGGGAAGGTATCAGTATATTACATTATATCTAATGTAGATATAGTAATAACAATACTGTTATTATATGTATACTGATCTGTGGGAAGGTATCAGTATATTACATTATATCTATTGTAGATATAGTAACTACGAAACTGTTATTATATGTACATTGATCTGTGGGAAGGTATCAGTATATTACATTGTATCCAATGTAGATATAGAAATAATGATATTGTTATTAAATGTACATTGGACTGTGGGAATAAATCAGTATATTACATTACATCGGATGTAGATATATTAATAATGATATTGTTATTAAATGTATATTACATATCAAATGGAGATATGATAATAACGATACTGCCATTATATGTACATTGATCGGTGGGAAGGGATCATTATATTACATTATATCTAATGTAGATACAGTAATAATGATATTGTTATTAAATGTACATTGGTCTGTGGGAATAAATCAGTATATTACATTACATCTGATGTAGATATATTAAAAATGATATTGTTATTAAATGTATATTACATATCTAATGTAGATATAGTAATAACGATACTGTTATTGTATGTACATTGATCTGTGGGAAGGTATCAGTGTATTACATTATATCTATTGTAGATATAGTAATAAGGAAACTGTTATTATATGTACATGGATCTGTGGGTAGGGATCAGTATATTACATTATATCTAATGTAGATATAGTAATAATGAAGTTGTTACCAAAATTACATTGATCTGTGGGAAGGCATCAGTATATTACATTATATCCAATGTAGATATAGTATAAATGATACCGTTATTCAATGTACATTGATCTGTGGGAAGGAATCAGTATACTGCAGCAGATCGAATGCAGATATAGTAATAACGATACTGCCATTATTTGTACATTGATCGGTGGGAAGGGAACATTATATTACATTATATCTAATGTAGATATAGTAAAAATGATATTGTTATTAAATGTACATTGGTCTGTGGGATTAAATCAGTATATTAAATTTCATCTGATGTAGATATAGTAATAATGATATTGTTATTAAATGTATATTACATATCTAATGTAGATATAGTAATAACGATACTGTTATTATATGTACATTGATCTGTGGGAAGGTATCAGTATATTACATTATATCTAATGTAGATATAGTAATAACGAAACTGCTATTATATGTACATTGATCTGTGGGAAGGTATCAGTATATTACATTGTATCCAATGTAGATATAGTCATAATGATATTGTTATTAAATGTACATTGGTCTGTGGGAATAAATCAGTATATTACATTACATCTGATGTAGATATATTAATAATGATATTGTTATTAAATTTATATTACATATCAAATGGAGATATAGTAATAACGATACTGCCATTATATGTACATTGATCGGTGGGAAGGGATCATTATATTACATTATATCTAATGTAGATATAGTAATAATGGTATTGTTATTAAATGTACATTGGTCTGTGGGATTAAATCAGTATATTACATTTCATCTGATGTAGATATAGTATTAAATGTATATTACATATCTAATGTAGATATAGTAATAACGATACTGTTATTATATGTACATTGATGTGTGGGAAGGTATCAGTATATTACATTGTATCTAATGTAGATATAGTAATACGATACTGTTATATATGTATATTGATCTGTGGGAAGGTATCAGTATATTACATTATATCTAATGTAGATATAGTAATAACGATACTGTTATTATTTGTACATTGATCTGTGGAAGGTATCAGTATATTACATTGTATCCAATGTAGATATAGTAATAATGATATTGTTATTAAATGTATATACATATCAAATGGAGATATAGTAATAACGATACTGCCATTATATGTACATTGATCGGTGGGAAGGGATCATTATATTACATTATATCTAATGTAGATATAGTAATAACGGTATTGTTATTAAATGTACATTGGTCTGTGGGATTAAATCAGTATATTAAATTTCATCTGAAGTAGATATATTAAAAATGACATTGTTATTAAGTGTATATTACATATCTAATGTAGATATAGTATAAATGATACTGTTACTCAATGTACATTGATCTGTGGGAAGGAATCAGTATATTACATTACATCTGATGTAGATATATTAAAAATGATATTGTTATTAAATGTATATTACATATCTAATGTAGATATAGTAATAACGATACTGTTATTGTATGTACATTGATCTGTGGGAAGGTATCAGTGTATTACATTATATCTATTGTAGATATAGTAATAAGGAAACTGTTATTATATGTACATGGATCTGTGGGTAGGGATCAGTATATTACATTATATCTAATGTAGATATAGTAATAATGAAGTTGTTACCAAAATTACATTGATCTGTGGGAAGGCATCAGTATATTACATTATATCTAATGTAGATATAGTATAAATGATACCGTTATTTAATGTACATTGATCTGTGGGAAGGAATCAGTATACTGCAGCAGATCGAATGCAGATATAGTAATAACGATACTGCCATTATTTGTACATTGATCGGTGGGAAGGGAACATTATATTACATTATATCTAATGTAGATATAGTAATAATGATATTGTTATTAAATGTACATTGATCTGTGGGATTAAATCATTATATTACATTATATCTAATGTAGATATAGTAATAATGATATTGTTATTAAATGTACATTGGTCTGTGGGATTAAATCAGTATATTAAATTTCATCTGATGTAGATATAGTAATAATGATATTGTTATTAAATGTATATTACATATCAAATGGAGATATAGTAATAACGATACTGCCATTATATGTACATTGATCGGTGGGAAGGGATCATTATATTACATTATATCTAATGTAGATATAGTAATAATGGTATTGTTATTAAATGTACATTGGTCTGTGGGATTAAATCAGTATATTAAATTTCATCTGATGTAGATATAGTATTAAATGTATATTACATATCTAATGTAGATATAGTAATAACGATACTGTTATTATATGTACATTGATCTGTGGGAAGGTATCAGTATATTACATTGTATCCAATGTAGATATAGTAATAATGATATTGTTATTAAATGTACATTGGTCTGTGGGAATAAAACAGTATATTACATTACATCTGATGTAGATATATTAATAATGATATTGTTATTAAATGTATATTACATATCAAATGGAGATATAGTAATAACGATACTGCCATTATATGTACATTGATCGGTGGGAAGGGATCATTATATTACATTATATCTAATGTAGGTACAGTAATAATGATATTGTTATTAAATGTACATTGATCTGTGGGATTAAATCATTATATTACATTATATCTAATGTAGATATAGTAATAATGATATTGTTATTAAATGTACATTGGTCTGTGGGATTAAATCAGTATATTAAATTTCATCTGATGTAGATATAGTAATAATGATATTGTTATTAAATGTATATTACGTATCTAATGTAGATATAGTAATAACGGTACTGTTCTTGTATGTACATTGATCTGTGGGAAGGTATCAGTATATTACATTATATCTATTGTAGATATAGTAATAACGAAACTGTTATTATATGTACATTGATCTGTGGGAAGGGATCAGTATATTACATTATATCTAATGTAGATATAGTAATAATGATATTGTTACCAAAATTACATTGATCTGTGGGAAGGTATCAGTATATTACATTATATCTAATGTAGATATAATAATAACGAAACTGTTATTATATGTACATTGATCTGTGGGAAGTGATCAGTATATTACATTATATCTAATGAAGATACAGTAATAATGATATTGTTATTAAATGTACATTGGTCTGTGGGAATAAATCAGTATATTACATTACATCTGATGTAGATATATTAAAAATGATATTGTTATTAAATGTATATTACATATCTAATGTAGATATAGTAATAACGATACTGTTATTGTATGTACATTGATCTGTGGGAAGGTATCAGTGTATTACATTATATCTATTGTAGATATAGTAATAACGAAACTGTTATTATATGTACATGGATCTGTGGGTAGGGATCAGTATATTACATTATATCTAATGTAGATATAGTAATAATGAAGTTGTTACCAAAATTACATTGATCTGTGGGAAGGCATCAGTATATTACATTATATCCAATGTAGATATAGTATAAATGATACCGTTATTCAATGTACATTGATCTGTGGGAAGGAATCAGTATACTGCAGCAGATCGAATGCAGATATAGTAATAACGATACTGCCATTATTTGTACATTGATCGGTGGGAAGGGAACATTATATTACATTATATCTAATGTAGATATAGTAAAAATGATATTGTTATTAAATGTACATTGGTCTGTGGGATTAAATCAGTATATTAAATTTCATCTGATGTAGATATAGTAATAATGATATTGTTATTAAATGTATATTACATATCTAATGTAGATATAGTAATAACGATACTGTTATTATATGTACATTGATCTGTGGGAAGGTATCAGTATATTACATTATATCTAATGTAGATATAGTAATAACGAAACTGCTATTATATGTACATTGATCTGTGGGAAGGTATCAGTATATTACATTGTATCCAATGTAGATATAGTCATAATGATATTGTTATTAAATGTACATTGGTCTGTGGGAATAAATCAGTATATTACATTACATCTGATGTAGATATATTAATAATGATATTGTTATTAAATTTATATTACATATCAAATGGAGATATAGTAATAACGATACTGCCATTATATGTACATTGATCGGTGGGAAGGGATCATTATATTACATTATATCTAATGTAGATATAGTAATAATGGTATTGTTATTAAATGTACATTGGTCTGTGGGATTAAATCAGTATATTACATTTCATCTGATGTAGATATAGTATTAAATGTATATTACATATCTAATGTAGATATAGTAATAACGATACTGTTATTATATGTACATTGATGTGTGGGAAGGTATCAGTATATTACATTGTATCTAATGTAGATATAGTAATAACGATACTGTTATTATATGTATATTGATCTGTGGGAAGGTATCAGTATATTACATTATATCTAATGTAGATATAGTAATAACGATACTGTTATTATTTGTACATTGATCTGTGGGAAGGTATCAGTATATTACATTGTATCCAATGTAGATATAGTAATAATGATATTGTTATTAAATGTATATTACATATCAAATGGAGATATAGTAATAACGATACTGCCATTATATGTACATTGATCGGTGGGAAGGGATCATTATATTACATTATATCTAATGTAGATATAGTAATAACGGTATTGTTATTAAATGTACATTGGTCTGTGGGATTAAATCAGTATATTAAATTTCATCTGATGTAGATATATTAAAAATGACATTGTTATTAAATGTATATTACATATCTAATGTAGATATAGCATAAATGATACTGTTACTCAATGTACATTGATCTGTGGGAAGGAATCAGTATATTACATTACATCTGATGTAGATATATTAAAAATGATATTGTTATTAAATGTATATTACATATCTAATGTAGATATAGTAATAACGATACTGTTTTTCTATGTATGTACATTGATCTGTGGGAAGGTATCAGTGTATTACATTATATCTATTGTAGATATAGTAATAAGGAAACTGTTATTATATGTACATGGATCTGTGGGTAGGGATCAGTATATTACATTATATCTAATGTAGATATAGTAATAATGAAGTTGTTACCAAAATTACATTGATCTGTGGGAAGGCATCAGTATATTACATTATATCTAATGTAGATATAGTATAAATGATACCGTTATTTAATGTACATTGATCTGTGGGAAGGAATCAGTATACTGCAGCAGATCGAATGCAGATATAGTAATAACGATACTGCCATTATTTGTACATTGATCGGTGGGAAGGGAACATTATATTACATTATATCTAATGTAGATATAGTAATAATGATATTGTTATTAAATGTACATTGATCTGTGGGATTAAATCATTATATTACATTATATCTAATGTAGATATAGTAATAATGATATTGTTATTAAATGTACATTGGTCTGTGGGATTAAATCAGTATATTAAATTTCATCTGATGTAGATATAGTAATAATGATATTGTTATTAAATGTATATTACATATCAAATGGAGATATAGTAATAACGATACTGCCATTATATGTACATTGATCGGTGGGAAGGGATCATTATATTACATTATATCTAATGTAGATATAGTAATAATGGTATTGTTATTAAATGTACATTGGTCTGTGGGATTAAATCAGTATATTAAATTTCATCTGATGTAGATATAGTAATAAATGTATATTACATATCTAATGTAGATATAGTAATAACGATACTGTTATTACATGTACATTGATCTGTGGGAAGGTATCAGTATATTACATTGTATCCAATGTAGATATAGTAATAATGATATTGTTATTAAATGTACATTGGTCTGTGGGAATAAAACAGTATATTACATTACATCTGATGTAGATATATTAATAATGATATTGTTATTAAATGTATATTACATATCAAATGGAGATATAGTAATAACGATACTGCCATTATATGTACATTGATCGGTGGGAAGGGATCATTATATTACATTATATCTAATGTAGGTACAGTAATAATGATATTGTTATTAAATGTACATTGATCTGTGGGATTAAATCATTATATTACATTATATCTAATGTAGATATAGTAATAATGATATTGTTATTAAATGTACATTGGTCTGTGGGATTAAATCAGTATATTAAATTTCATCTGATGTAGATATAGTAATAATGATATTGTTATTAAATGTATATTACGTATCTAATGTAGATATAGTAATAACGGTACTGTTATTATATGTACATTGATCTGTGGGAAGGTATCAGTATATTACATTATATCTATTGTAGATATAGTAATAACGAAACTGTTATTATATGTACATTGATCTGTGGGAAGGGATCAGTATATTACATTATATCTAATGTAGATATAGTAATAATGATATTGTTACCAAAATTACATTGATCTGTGGGAAGGTATCAGTATATTACATTATATCTAATGTAGATATAGTAACAACGAAACTGTTATTATATGTACATTGATCTGTGGGAAGTGATCAGTATATTACATTATATCTAATGAAGATATAGTAATAATGATATTGTTATTAAATGTACATTGGTCTGCGGGATTTAATCAGTATATTACATTACATCTGATGTAGATATATTAATAATGATATTGATATTAAATGTATATTACCTATCAAATGTAGATATAGTAATAACGATACTGCCATTATATGTACATTGATCGGTGGGAGGGGATCATTATATTATATTATATATAATGTAGATATAGTAATAATGATATTGTTATTAAATGCATATTACATATCTAATGTAGATATAGTAATAACGAAACTGTTAATATATGTACATTGATCTGTGGGAAGGTATCACTATATTACATTATATTTAATGTAGATATAGTAATAACGAAACTGTTATTATATGTACATTGATCTGTGGGAAGGGATCAGTATATTACATTATATCTAATGTAGATATAGTAATAACGAAACTGTTATTATATGTACATTGATCTGTGGGATTAAATCAGTATATTAAATTACATCTGATGTAGATATAGTAATAATGGTCTTGTTATTAAATGTACATTGGTCTGTGAGATTAAATCAGTATATTACATTACATCTGATGTAGATATAGTAATAATGATATTGTTATTAAATGTATATTACATATCTAATGTAGATATAGTAATAACGATACTGTTATTATATGTACATTGATCTGTGGTAAGGTATCAGTATATTACATTATATCTAATGTAGATATAGTAATAACGAAACTGTTATTATATGTACATTCATCTGTGGGAAGGTATCAGTATATTACATTATATCTAATGTAGATATAGTAATAACGAAACTGTTATCATGTGTACATTCATCTGTGGGATGGTATCAGTATATTACATTATATCTAATGTAGATATTGTAATAACGAAACTGTTATTATATGTACATTGATCTGTGGGATTAAATCAGTATATTAAATTACATCTGATGTAGATATAGTAATAATGGTATTGTTATTCAATGTACATTGGTTTGTGGGATTAAATCAGTATATTAAATTACATCTGATGTAGATATAGTAATAATGATATTGTTATTAAATGTACATTGGTCTGTGGGATTAAATCAGTATATTAAATTACATCTGATGTAGATATAGTAATAATGATATTGTTATGAATTGAATATTACATATCTGATGTAGATATAGTAATAACGATACTGTTATTAAATGTACATTGGTCTGTGGGATTAAATCAGTATATTATATTTCATCTGATGTAGATATAGTAACAATGATATTGTTATAAATTGTATATTACATATCTAACGCAGATATAGTAATAACGATACTGTGGGAAAAGGGTGCATCCACGGGTGCTCATGTCCGCGGCTCGGCCGGGCCGATGACACGGTCAAATCAACGAGGCCAACGCACGCGAGCATAAACACGGGAAAAGACGTTGCGACAACCGTGTCTAGGCGCGTACAGGCAACAAAGGCCGAGGCCCGAAATATAAAAAGAAAGACCAGTACGATGAACCGCGTTTTTTGTCAACACGGCGGGTCAAGACACGGCCGCCGCCACGAAAGGTTACGATAACGGTTAGAATTAGTCGAAACGAAACCGTCGTAGGCGTAACGTGTCAGGCGAACCGGCGAAACCTAACAGTCGAGCGAATTCAAGCATAGGTTAATTTAATTAGTTTAAGTTGTGTAACCATAGCCTTAAGATATTTAGTAAACGTTATATTAAGTAGACGACTCGCGTTAACGTTGCTTCATTCCTTTCCCCGATCCTACAAATTTTGGGGGCTCGTCCGGGATCAAGAGTAACACGGATCGGGTAGTGAAGTGACAATACGAATCGCGAGCGAAGTGTCAGTGACGGTGCGAAGACGTATAAGACGTCAAAGAAGATGCCTAAAGGCGCGACCAATTACACCGTGACCGACTTGAAGGAACTCTTAAGAGTCCGCAGTCTAAGCACGTCAGGCACAAAAGCGGAGCTACTGGCGCGATTACATGAATTCGATCCCGCGGGTTTATGGTTGAATACCAACGACGACGATGACAGATCGCAAAAGGACAGCGTTTTCTCGGGCAATGCCGCGGAGGATGGAGGCGCATATGGAGGGACGAGTGTGCCGATCATAATTTCAAACGAAGAAATCGTACGGCAGCGTCACGAAATGGACCTCCTTCGACGAGAAAGGGATCTGATGGAGAGGGAACTCGAATTAGCACGGCGCGAACTAGCACTAGCCCGGAACATGCAGCAACCGGGGACAGCTGAAGTAGGACAGCCCGCGACGCAAAATTCACGGATAGGCGTCAAGACCGTTGCTGAGCTACTCAGCCACTTCGATGGAACGTCGGAGGATTTTCCGAGCTGGTCGAAACAGGTACGGATACTGCAGGCGACTTACCGCTTGAACGACGACGAAACTAAAATCTTAATGGGGATGAGACTTCGAGGAAAGGCTCGCGAATGGATGCATTCTCGCCCTCAGTTCATCGAAATGAGTGTCGACGCGTTATTGGTGGAATTCGAAAATATATTCCACCACAGACCGAGCACCGTTGTCGCGCGTCAGCGGTTCCAAGAGCGCACCTGGAAACGGGGCGAGCTTTTTGAAGACTATTACCATGACAAGGTAATAAAAGCAAACCGCATCCCAATTGAAGATCAGATCGAACTGGTCGATTATCTGGTAGAAGGAATACCGGATCAAATATTACGAAACCAGGCGAGGATGCATTGTTTCTGCACACCAGAAGCGCTGCTGCGGGCATTTGAACGGTTAACGTTACCGACGAGCGCCCATGGAAACAGTGGCAGAGGGATCCAGTCGAAACCATCACCAGTCGCACATCAGGAGAGGATCCAACGAGGCGATGCAGGGACAATCAGAAAGGAGGAGACGAAGTGCTACAACTGTGGAGCGATGGGCCATCTCAGCAGAATGTGCCCGACCAAAGACCGAGGTATGAGGTGCTACAGATGCGGGGAGCACGGACACATCTCTACGGTATGCCCGAAGCGTGATGGTGAGGCGGCTAAAAATACCAACGTGGTGGAGCGCGCCTCGGCGGAAAAAACGTACAAAACGGTAAGATTAGATGACTCAGACATAGTAGCGCTTATCGACACGGGTAGCGATTTAACACTGATGAGGGCGGAGTATTACGTTAAAATGGGTGCACCGCGACTGCAGGCCGGCGAAATAGTGTTTCGTGGCGTCGGGACGGAAGTAAATAAAACACTAGGCAAATTCGTAGCGAATCTACGCGTCGACGGCAACTCGTATACTATCGGAATAAATGTAGTATCCGACGCGTTGCTAAAATACGATCTGCTTATAGGAACGGACTTCTTAAATTCGGTGAATCTCACGGTAAGGCGAGGCGTAGTTACGATCGGGAAAGCGAAGCAGGACTGTATCGATAATGAGGACGTGCCGGAGATATTTCATATCGAGTGTAACGAGAATGGGCCTGGCGTAGATTTGTCGCATCTCAAGGACGACGCGACCAAACGAGAAGTTCGGGCGATGATCGACGGCTATGCCCCTGAAAGGACGCGCGAGGTAGATGTAAAAATGCACCTGGTATTAAAAGACGATGAGCCTGTTTATCAGAGAGCGCGGCGTTTAGCTCCGGTAGAAAAAGAGAAGGTCAATGCACAGATTAGCGAGTGGCTGCGGGACGGCATTATACAGCCATCGCTCTCTGAATATGCAAGCCCCATCGTCTTGGTGAGGAAGAAGGATGGCTCGGCGCGCTTGTGCGTCGACTACCGGAAAATAAATGAGAAAATCGTAAAGGACCGGTATCCGTTGCCACTCGTGGAAGACCAATTGGACGCGTTACAGGGCGCCAAGGTATACAGCACACTCGATCTGCGAAACGGTTTCTTTCATGTGGCAGTAGGCGAAAGTAGCCGCAAATTCACGTCGTTTATCGTACCCGACGGGCAATACGAATTTCTGCGTGTACCCTTCGGGCTGTGTAATTCACCCTCCGTCTTCATGAAGTTTATTCACGCGGTTTTTAGAGATCTCATTAATAAAGGGGTTGTATTGGTGTACATAGACGATCTGATCATACCATCGAGCGATATTACTAACGGAATACGGAGCCTTAGAATGGTGCTGACGACAGCGAGAGACGCCGGATTAGAAATTAATTGGAAGAAATGTAAAATACTACAAACTAAAGTCGAATTCCTCGGCCACATTGTAGAAAACGGCAGCGTCCGACCGTCTGAAAGTAAAACAGACGCCGTTCTAAAGTTCCCGAAACCGACGAATGTTAAGCAGGTACAAAGCTTTTTAGGCCTTACCGGGTACTTTCGGAAATTCGTACAAGGGTATTCACTAATCGCAAGACCGTTAACGAATTTGCTACGGGCGCATGTAAAATTCAAACTCGGTCAGGAGGAAATGAAAGCGTTCGAGGAGCTAAAGGCCAGTTTATGTAGACAGCCGGTACTCAAATTGTATAAAACGGGAGCGCAAACCGAATTACATACTGACGCGTCGATGTTTGGCTTCGGGGCAGTCTTACTGCAGCGGGACGATGACGACGGGGAAATGCATCCTGTGCATTTTGCAAGCGGGAAAACGACGCCGGCGGAAGCAAAATATACGAGTTACGAACTGGAAGTTCTCGCAATCGTGCGGTCGCTCAAAAAATTCCGAGTTTATCTGCTAGGGATTCGTTTTAAGATCGTAACAGACTGTAAAGCATTCTCACTAACGATGAGCAAGCGTGATTTGTGTATGCGTGTGGCAAGGTGGGCGTTACTATTGGAAGATTTCGACTACGTTATTGAGCACCGGTCGGGCAAACGGATGACACACGTGGATGCACTGAGCAGACACCCTTTGCCAACGTGCTTGATCATCAGTGAGGACGAGGGCAGTATTACAGGGAAAATACAGAGAGCACAGCAAGAGGACGAAAAGATACGAAGAATTTTGGAACTAGCTAAGGAGGGAAAGATGGATGGGTACCTGGTAAGAGGGGGCGTACTTTTCAAGATGGTAGATGACGACATCCGTTTGGTGCTCCCGAGAAGCTTGCAAGCGCAATTCATACGACGAGCGCACGAGAAGGGACACTTCTCTGTTGCCAAGACGGAGATAGCATTGAAGAAAGACTACTGGTTTCGAGACATGAGATCCAAGGTCGAAAAAACGATAAGAAATTGTGTAGATTGCATACTGGCGGAAAGGAAGGCGGGAAAACTGGACGGTTTTCTCACACCAATCGATAAAGGCGAGGCCCCGCTCGACACGTACCACATCGACCATCTAGGACCCTTGATATCGTCAAAGAAAAGTTATCGTCATATTCTGGTCGTCATCGACGCATTCACCAAATTCGTATGGCTCTACACCACAAAAACGACGAATACCAGCGAAGTGGTGCGGCACCTAGAAAGGCAAGCGGTGACGTTCGGGAATCCACGGCGCATCATCTCAGACAGAGGTACTGCATTCACTTCCGGAGAATTTAAGGAATATTGTTCGAGAGAAAGGATTGAACACCTCCTCATCGCAACCGGTGTCCCGCGGGGCAACGGACAGGTAGAACGGGTCAACCGAACGCTCATACCAATACTAACAAAACTATCAGCACCCAAACCGGAAGAGTGGTACAGATATTTAGAAGCGGTGCAAAAATACCTCAATGCGACGCACCACCGGAGCATAAACACCACACCATTTCAGCTGTTCTTCGGAACACGGATGAGGACAAGGGACGATGCCCCAGTCAGGGAAATACTGGAACAGGAGTGGGCGGCGATGTTTGAGGAAAAGCGTGACGAAGAAAGAATGGAGGCCAGAGAAAACATCACGAAGATCCAGGAGGAAAATCGGAGGACGTACAATAAGAAGAGGAAAGAAGCACGAACATATCACGATAACGAATTGGTAGCGATCAAGCGAACACAAGCGGGACCAGGTATGAAGTTGGCAGCGAAATATCTAGGCCCTTACCGGATCACAAGAGTGTTACGAAATAACCGGTATGTGGTAGAAAAGATAGGGAATCAAGAAGGGCCGAAACAGACGACCACCGTAGCGGACTATATGAAACCATGGGTACAAGCGGATCACGATATGAGCAGTGAAGAAAGTGATTTGGAAGACGCAGCATCTGAGGGCAGATGCTAAAACAGGATGGCCGAGTGTGGGAAAAGGGTGCATCCACGGGTGCTCATGTCCGCGGCTCGGCCGGGCCGATGACACGGTCAAATCAACGAGGCCAACGCACGCGAGCATAAACACGGGAAAAGACGTTGCGACAACCGTGTCTAGGCGCGTACAGGCAACAAAGGCCGAGGCCCGAAATATAAAAAGAAAGACCAGTACGATGAACCGCGTTTTTTGTCAACACGGCGGGTCAAGACACGGCCGCCGCCGCGAAAGGTTACGATAACGGTTAGAATTAGTCGAAACGAAACCGTCGTAGGCGTAACGTGTCAGGCGAACCGGCGAAACCTAACAGTCGAGCGAATTCAAGCATAGGTTAATTTAATTAGTTTAAGTTGTGTAACCATAGCCTTAAGATATTTAGTAAACGTTATATTAAGTAGACGACTCGCGTTAACGTTGCTTCATTCCTTTCCCCGATCCTACGATACTGTTATTATATGTACATTGATCTGTGCGAAGGTATCTGTATATTAAATTTCATCTAATGTAGATATTGTAATAATGATATTGTTATTAAATGTATATTACGTATCTAATGTAGATATAGTAATAACGGTACTGTTCTTGTATGTACATTGATCTGTGGGAAGGTATCAGTATATTACATTATATCTATTGTAGATATAGTAATAACGAAACTGTTATTATATGTACATTGATCTGTGGGAAGGGATCAGTATATTACATTATATCTAATGTAGATATAGTAATAATGATATTGTTACCAAAATTACATTGATCTCTGGGAAGGTATCAGTATATTACATTATATCTAATGTAGATATAGTAACAACGAAACTGTTATTATATGTACATTGATCTGTGGGAAGTGATCAGTATATTACATTATATCTAATGAAGATATAGTAATAATGATATTGTTATTAAATGCATATTACATATCCAATGTAAATATAGTAATAACGATACTGTTATTATATGTACATTGATCTGTGGGAAGGTATCAGTATATTACATTGTATCTAATGTAGATATAGTAATAACGAAACTGTTATTATATGTACATTGATCTGTGGGAAGGGATCAGTATATTACGTTATATCTATTGTAGATATAGTAATAACGAAACTGTTATTATATGTACATTGATCTGTGGGAAGGGATCAGTATATTACATTATATCTAATGTAGATATAGTAATAAAGATATTGTTACCAAAATTACATTGATCTCTGGGAAGGTATCAGTATATTACATTATATCTAATGTAGATATAGTAACAACGAAACTGTTATTATATGTACATTGATCTGTGGGAAGTGATCAGTATATTACATTATATCTAATGTAGATATAGTAACAACGAAACTGTTATTATATGTACATTGATCTGTGGGAAGTGATCAGTATATTACATTATATCTAATGAAGATATAGTAATAATGATATTGTTATTAAATGCATATTACATATCCAATGTAAATATAGTAATAACGATACTGTTATTATATGTACATTGATCTGTGGGAAGGGATCAGTATATTACATTATATCTAATGTAGATATAGTAATAATGATATTGTTACCAAAATTACATTGATCTGTGGGAAGGGAGCAGTATATTACATTATATCCAATGTAGATATAGTATAAATGATACTGTTATTATATGTACATTGATCTGTGGGAAGGTATCAGTATATTACATTATACATGTTGTAGATATAGTAATAATCATATTGTTACCAAAATTACATTGATCTGTGGGAAGCGATCAGTATATTACATTATATCCAATGTAGATATAGTATAAATGATACTGGTATTCAATGTACATTGATCTGTGGGATTAAATCAGTATATTACATTTCATCTGATGTAGATATAGTAGTAATGATATTGTTATTAGATGTATATTACATATCTAATGTAGATATAGTAATAACGATACTGTTATTGTATGTACATTGATCTGTGGGAAGGTATCAGTATATTACATTATATATACTGTAGATATAGTAATAACGAAACTGTTATTATATGTACATTGATCTGTGTGAAGGTATCAGTATATTACATTGTATCCAATGTAGATATAGTAATAATGATATTGTTATTGAATGTACATTGGTCTGTGGGATTAAATCAGTATATTAAAATTCATCTGATGTAGATATAGTAATAATGATATTGTTATCAAATGTATATTACATATCTAATGTGGATATAGTAATAACGATACTGCTATTATATGTACATTGATCTGTGGGAAGGTATCAGTATATTACATTGTATCCAATGTAGATATAGTAATAATGATATTGTTATTAAATGTACATAGGTCTGTGGGATTAAATCAGTATATTACATTTCACCTGATGTAGATATAGTAATAATGATATTGTTATCAAATGTATATTACATATCTAATGTAGATATAGTAATAACGCTACTGTTATTGTATGTACATTGATCTGTGAGAAGGTATCAGTATATTACATTGTATCTAATGTAGATATAGTAATAATGATATTGTTATTTAATGTGTATTACATATCTAATGTAGATATAGTAATAACGATACTGTTATTATATGTACATTGATCTGTGGGAAGGTATCAGTATATTACATTATATCTATTGTAGATATAGTAATAACGAAACTGTTATTATATGTACATTGATCTGTGGGTAGGGATCAGTATATTACATTATATCTAATGTAGATATAGTAATAATGATATTGTTATTAAATGTACATTGATCTGTGGGATTACATCAGTATATTAAATTACATCTGATGTAGATATAGTAATAATGGTATTGTCATTAAGTGTACATTGGTCTGTGGGATTAAATCAGTATATTAAATTACAGCTGATGTAGATATAGTAATAATGATATTGTTATTAAATGTATATTACATATCTAATGTAGATATAGTAATAACGCTACTGTTATTGTATGTACATTGATTTGTGGGAAGGTATCAGTATATTACATTATATCTAATGTAGATATAGTAATAATGATATTGTTACCAAAATTACATTGATCTGTGGGAAGGCATCAGTATATTACATTATATCCAATGTAGATATAGTATAAATGATACTGTTATTCAATGTACATTGATCTGTGGGAAGTGATCAGTATATTACATTATATCTAAAGAAGATATAGTAATAATGATATTGTTATTAAATGTACATTGGTCTGTGGGATTAAATCAGTATATAACATTATATCTGATGTAGATATAGTAATAATGATATTGTTATTAAATGTATATTACATATCTAATGTAGATATAGAAATAACGATACTGCCATTATATGTACATTGATCGGTGGGATGTGATCATTATATTACATTATATCCAATGTAGATATAGTAATAATGATATTGTTATTAAATGTACATTGGTCTGTGGGAATAAATCAGTATATTAAATTTCAGCTGATGTAGATATAGTGTTGTGATTAGTCAACGCATAACAGTATGTATGTGTGTGTGTGTGCAAGTGTGATGATGTGTGAAGTCCGCTGTATGCTTCTTACGGGTGTGTGTTTATAGAGTGTGCCACGTGCTGTATGGCTAAACCTTGTAACAGACTAAAAATAAATATATACATAATTGCACTAATTGGGTGGTTATTGAATCCTGTAACTAAGTAAATAGGAAATATCAGCTGGTTTTGTGCACAGATTTTAACAGGTTATGGGCCCAGGTTGGTAAAAGAAAAGAATTCTAGTGAAGAGGTTAGGTTGACCACGTGCGTCGCATATCAAGATGAGTTTAAATTTGGCGAAAATTGAGGCTTTAAATAAAAACAATTATGACACGTGGCGAATGCAAGCCGAGGCATTACTGGTAAAAAATGATCATTGGCAACATGTATCTGGTGAAGCAGTTAAGCCAGAAATTATGGAAGGTGATGCAACTTCCGTCGTAGCCCATAATAAATGGATAAGCGAGGATAGAAAAGCCAGATCTGATTTAATACTCAGTATTGCACCAAGTGAACTAAAACAGTTGAAGGGATGCGAGACAGCACGTGAAACATGGTTAAAGCTGGAATCAATATATGCATCAAAGGGGGCTGCGAGAAAGGCCACGTTGTTAAAACAGTTAACACTGCAAAAGATGCAGGAAGGGGAAGATGTGAGGGAACATATTAACAAGTTTTTTGATGCAGTGGACAAGTTGGAGGCAATGAATGTGGAAATTAACCCTAACTTGTTGTCAATTATGTTACTGTATAGTCTGCCAGGAAGTTATGAAAATTTCAGATGCGCAATTGAATCCCGTGACAACTTACCTGGTGTTGAAGCTCTGAAAATAAAAATCCTAGAAGAGAGTGATGCCCGAAAACAAAGTTGTAGCCCAAGTGGGATTTCAAACGCAATGTGGGTAACATCAAAAAAGAGTCAAACTGGGGGGCAGAACTTTCAGAGAAGGAAAACTGGTGAAGAAACCAACAAAATTGACTGTAAAGATATGTCGAAAGGAAGTCTGAATTACAACATAACATGTTTTAGATGTAATAGAAAGGGGCACATTGCTGCCAAATGTTATGCGAGGATTCCGCCAAGAGGAAATAAAACCTTCAGAAGCAATGAACGAAGTGCAAAGATGGTGGAGGAAACATTCTATGCAGCAGTTGCAAATAAAACCATGGCTGGGGAGCTAGAAGAAAGATGGTGCTTAGATAGTGGATGCACTGCTCATTTGTGCAAAAATGAAGATATGTTTCATGAAATGGAACCAGTAAATGAAAATCTGCATCTAGCTGATAAAAACTCCACCACTGTTGAAGGCGAAGGAAGAGTTAGAGTAAAGGTCATGGATGAAAACACTGAAAAGTTCATAAACTTTGAAAATACACTTTTGGTGCCAACCTTGAGGACCAATTTGGTGTCAGTGGCACGAATAGTCGACAAAAACTATGAGGTAGTATTTAATAAGCATGCGGCCACGGTGAGAGATTATGAAGGTAATGTAAGGCTGGTGGCAAATAGGATTGGTAACCTGTATTTTATAAAACAACCGGAAGTACAAACGGCTCAAAAGATTGGTGGAGATGACATAAGGTTAAAATTATGGCATGAACGGTTGGGACACTTAAATGTAAAAGACCTAATAAAGATATTGAGAGATGTGAATATTAATACAGGTGATGGCAGTAAAATTTTAGAATGTCGAGTATGTGCTTTAGGTAAACAAACAGTATTACCGTTTAAGTCGTCACATGAAAGGGCCAAGAACAAATTAGAAATAGTGCACAGTGACATATGTGGACCGTTCAGGCAACAATCTTTGGGGGGTGCAAGATACTATTGTACCTTTATTGACGATTACTCCAGATATTGTAAAGTGTATTTTCTAAAGAACAAAAGTGATGTATTCGAAAAGTTTAAAGAATATAAGAAGATTGCAGAAAATCTGTGTGAGAAAAAGATTAAGTATCTACAAACGGATAATGGAAAAGAATACTGTAATGATAAATTCGACAAATTTTTAAAAGACTGTGGAATACAAAGAAGGACGTCTACTCCATACACTCCACAGCAAAATGGGGTTGCCGAAAGGAAGAACAGAACACTGTTAGACATGGCAAGATGTATGTTGATCAAATCGGAATTGGCAGCTGGTTTCTGGGCAGAGGCAGTAATGACGGCAAATTACATAAGAAATAGGTGCCCTACGAACTCATTAGATGGTAAAATACCATATGAGCTCTGGTCTGATCGAAAGGTAAACATAAATCACTTACGGGTTTTTGGAACAAAGACTTTCATTCTAGATAAAACTGTAACCAAAGGAAAATTGGAAGAAAGGTCGATACAAGGTGTTATGGTAGGATACTCTGAACAGACAAAAGGGTACAGAGTATATGTTCCGAAAATGAGGAAGATCATAGTATCAAGAGATGTGAGATTCATGAGTGAAGCAGAAGAATGCACAGTTATAAACCAGAATGAAATGATCGCTGAAGAAGAAGAAGACACAGATGCTGATTCATCAGAAATATTAATTCCGATAAATGAAAGCCAACAAACTGACAATAATGATGAAAACAAATGTCTCGAAAGAAGAGTACGCGGAAGACCAAAAATAATCCGCACGGGAAGGCCAGGGAGGCCGAAAAAATCGTACAGAACTACATCATGCAATGAATATGAAGAAAATCAGCGAGCAGATAGAGACGATGCAACAGACAACGGTGATAATGGGGTATTTGAGGATGCAACGGCAAACTACGCACAGATAGACTTGCACGAAGCAGTTAAAGGTGAAAACAAAGAAGAATGGTATGAAGCAATTGTGAACGAGTTCAAAAGTCTGTTGAAAAATGACACGTGGGATGTAGTTGAAAAGCCATGTAATAAAAACATTATTGACTGCAAAATAGTGTTAGCGAACAAATTTAATAGTCGCGGTGAAATATATAAGAGAAAAGCTAGGTTAGTAGCGAGAGGTTTCAATCAGAAAAAGGGATATGACTATGATCAAACATTCGCACCAGTTGCTAGACTAGAATCTTTCAGAATGTTAATAGCTTTAGCAGTACAATATAACTTAATAATACATCAAATGGATGTAACATCTGCTTTCTTAAATGGAAAGCTAGATGAGGAGGTTTACATGGAAATACCGGAGCTGTTGGAAGATTCTTTATGTTACATAATAGAAACAGAAAAGGGGGATATTAAAAACAAAGCATTATTGATGTTAAGGAACATACAGAACAAAAATAGAAATTGTTGTAAACTGAAAAAGGGGTTATACGGACTAAAACAAGCGAGTCGACAGTGGAACATATTATTAGACTCTAAATTAAAGGAACTAGGTTTAAAGCAGAGTAATTCTGATCCGTGTATATATTTCATTAAGAATAAGGAAACATTTATATTAATTTTAGTATACGTTGATGACATGTTAATTGCGGGAAATAATGTTAATAAAATTGCGGAAATTAAAGAAGGACTTAAAGAAACGTTTGAAATCAAAGACATGGGAGAAGCAAATTATTGCTTAGGGATAGAAATTTTGCGAAAAGGAAATGAAATTACATTAATTCAAAGAAAATATATTAGAGATGTATTAAATAGATTTGAGATGGAAAACGCAAATGGACTAGATACACCTGCAAATGTTACGTCCGGGCTGGATTTTCACCAACCCGACCTTGCGTTCCTCATCGGGTGCGTAGCACTTGAAAGTATTCCACGTGAGGGATGCAAGGAAGGGCCTGATTTTTCTAAATTTTCCGTTTCTGTTCGCGCTCCTTCGATCTCGTGCTTCTTCGTCGGGTGCGTATGCACGTGAAGGTATTCCACACGAGAACACGAGAAAGGAGTTTGAGATTTAAATTGACCTTTCTTTTTCTTTTACTCTTTTATTTCATTTCAATAGCTACTTTCCAGTATACCTAATTTGTGTGCCTCGCCAGTGCGACGCACTTGGAAGTATCCCAGGCGAGGAACACAAAGAAGGCTATATTTGGCTCTTTCAAATAATATAAACTAATCTTCCTTGGGACGATTGCCGTTGGAACTACGTTTGAAAATGTACAGAAATTCGAAACCGTTGAGGTCAAGGAGAGGTATCATAAACATCCTTCGCCGCGCGGTTAAGCAGTGCGACGCACATGGAGGAATCCCAGCTTAACTGCGCAGAATAAAGAAAACGCGATTTTCGCCCCATTTTACAAGCGGATACCTCTCATACCTGTAAAGCATGCGTCAGCCGTTCCTTCCATGGGAGAATGAGTGTCATAAAGGATGAGAGTGATTTGTTTGAAATATTATAGAATGATCTGAATGGAATGAAAAGCGAGGTTTGCGTGACAACCACTGAGAGTTTGAAAACGTCGACGAACGTTTAGGAACGTTCGAGACAACGGTCGACGGGGATCGTAAACGCGTATTGTCACAAATAGGCAACAAAAACTGCCAAGCAATGTTCTGGAACGAATTCCAAGAACATGTTAACGGATATATGTATATTATTCGATATGCGAGAACTTATGAAAACGCGAATAAAATGTTCACGAAACTAATTGAAATTAAAACATCAATCTCTTTGTCACGGAAGCCGGGAAACGCGTGTAATAAAACAAACATCGATTATAAAAATACCTCGAATGAATCAAAAAGCCCTAATACTATTATTACGCGAATATTATAGTAATTGACATAAATAAAATGTTAATCGACACCAGAGATTCGTTTGTACCGACTTCGTTAATTAATTGAAAGCGAATAAGATTAAATTAAAGCATGTGGAAGATTCTAGAAGACATAGAAATTGCGACGCACTAAATTCATGAAGCGCTGTAGGGGTAAAAGAGAAAGATGGTCAACTATTAGACAGAGTCAAAGGAAGGTCGGGGAGGGGTGAGAACTCGGGAAACGCGCCTAGACGAAACCAATACGCGCGGGCTCTCCCCTTCGACACGTACCCCGATTTGCCAAATGATGTCCCCACTTTGGGCCCATGATCGCGGGTCGAACCCTGAGATACGATCGCTTGACTGAGGCAAATCACTCTTCGTCGAAGAATCACAAGGTGTGTGTCGGGGAGCCCGTGTCCGCGTAGAGACAGAGTTGTCTACGGTATCGCGAAATCTGATTGCTCGGCAAAGTACCTCCGTGTAACGAGGCAGAGTGTCGGGAGAGTTTCAATTCGCGATTATCGTGTCAAAGACTCATACGGATACGTAAAAATCTTTTCACACTTTTCAATTTCTATCCTTTCTCTTTCATTTTAAATCGTCCGATAATAATTAATATTCTTTTCCGCGTCGCGTTGTATTTCGTATTTTGTTAACCGTATTTCGTAGCCGTAACCCCGTTAAGAAAGGCTCAAACGCGAACGCGTAGTGCGAGTGTAACTGGTTCTCATCCTCTCTTCGATTTTCCAGATTTCAGACCATCATCAGAGTAGTAAAAACCTAAAGTATTGCAAATATTGTATTACATCGAATTGGTGAGTTGCACATTTTATATTTTCGATTAACACAACGAATCTGGTGTCGAGTGAGGGCAAAACGGCAATCTGAGGGACAGTTAGTCGCGGAAGTATTCCAACTAGATTGTTCCGTTCAAAATACGAGGTAATCAATAAAATCATTTTTCGTTTACACGAGCGTGAAGACGGCCCACGAGACTGTTAGTCCTGGAAGTATCCTACTGGGACCGTCCTTTTCGGATCGTAGAAAAATATAACAAGCAAACACCGAAGTTCGAATCGCGATCTTTAAAGTCAACAGTTTTGTCAATTTTCTGTTAAAGGTTCATTTCAAGTAACTACATTGATCTAATATTCATTCTAACCTGTTATTTTCTAATTCTCCATTCATATATTTCATACAGCTCGTACACATTGTTAAATAACTTTTTGTTGTAATTATTTTTCTTACAATTATACACATTTTACCCATATTTAAAATTTTAATCATTTGTATCCAAACACCCTTAACATTTCCTTATTAATACGTCTACCTTCCTGCACGAATTCACACGAGGGGCCCGTATGGGACTAGAGCATTGACGAACTCAATACAACAACTTCCGAATCTAATTATAAAAATTAAACGATTCTTTTTAATTGTTCCGATCGTTAACGACCTAACATCGTCGAGCGCGATCGGGACTGGTGGCAGCGAAAATACCGTCCTGATCCGTATCAATCATCAAATTTTCTAATTTAACATCTCTTTCTTTTATTATATTTTGTACGTCGCGCGCCGTAACTCGCTCGCGACGTAACACAAACATAAATGAAACTTTTCATTCAGATATAGGAAACTGCGAAGCACCTTATAAAGAACTAATTGGTGCATTAATGTACCTGGCCGTAGTGTCGAGGCCAGATATAATGAATAGGGTTGTATTTTTGGCACAATTTGCATCGGCATACAACAAAGCACATTGGATCGCTGCAAAGAGAATTTTAAGATATCTCAAACAAACAATTAACTTGGGTTTAAAGTATCAAAGAGGGAATTTTGAAATAATTGGGTATGCTGATGCAGGTTGGGGATCCAATGCAATAGACAGGAAATCATATACTGGTTATGCATTTGTAATGTGTAATGCTGCGATTTCATGGAAATCGCAGAAACAAAAAACAGTAGCGTTGTCTTCAGCGGAAGCTGAATACATGGCAATTGCTGAAGCTGCCAAGGAAGCAATACACATTAAAAACTTTCGGGAAGAACTTGGGTTAGACATAAACATCAAAGTATTTAATGATAATCAAAGTGCGAATCTGCTCACAAGGGATGCTGTATTTCATGCAAGATCTAAGCATATAGATCTAAGATATCATTTTGTAAGAGGTGCAATAAAGGACAAAAGGTTTGAGTTGGAATATCTCCCAACAGAAAGAATGGTAGCGGATGTACTAATGAAACCGCTAAGCAAACCAAAACATATATTGTGTTGTACAGGAATGGGGCTACAGGAGATGGAAAAATAAATCGTTAATGTAATGTATGCGTTGAGGGGGGTGTGTTGAGATTAGTCAACGCATAACAGTATGTATGTGTGTGTGTATGTGCAAGTATGATGATGTGTGAAGTTGGCTGTATGCTTCTTACGGGTGTGTGTTTATAGAGTGTGCCACGTGCTGTATGGCTAAACCTTGTACCAGACTAAAAATAAATATATACATAATTGCACTAATTGGGTGATTATTGAATCCTGTAACTAAGTAAATAGGAAATATCAGCTGCTTTTGTGCACAGCTTTTAACATACAGAAATAATGATATTGTTGTTAAATGTATTACATATCTAATCTAGATATAGTAATAACGATACTGTTATTATATGTACATTGATCTGTGGGAAGGAATCAGTATGTTACATTATATCTAACGTAGATATAGTAATAATGCTATTGTTATTAAATGTACATTGGTCTGTGGGATTAAATCAGTATATTACGTTACATCTGATGTAGATATAGTAATAATGATTTGGTTATTAAATGTACATTGGTCTGTGGGATTAAATCAGTACAGCAAATTTCATCTGATGTAGATATAGTAATAATGATATTGTTATTAAATGTATATTACATATCTAATGTAGATATGGTAATAACGATACTGTTATTCTATGTATATTGATCTGTGGGAAGGTATCAGTATATTACATTATATCTATTGTAGATACAGTAATAACGATACTGCGATTATATGTACATTGATCGGTGGGAAGGGATCATTCTATTACATTATATCCAATGTAGATATAGTAATAATGATATTGTTATTAAATGTCCATTGATCTGTGGGATTAAATCATTATATTACATTATATCTAATGTAGATATAGTAATAATGATATTGTTATTAAATGTACATTGGTCTGTGGGATTAAATCAGTATATTACATTATATCTGATGTAGATATAGTAATAATGATATTGTTATTAAATGTATATTACATATCTAATTTAGATATAGTAATAAAGATACTGCCATTATATGTACATTGATCGGTGGGAAGGGATCATTATATTACAATATATCTAATGTAGATATAGTAATAATGATATTGTTATTAAATGTACATTGATCTGTGGGATTAATTCAGTATATTAAATTACATCTGATGTAGACATAGTAATAATGGTATTGTTATTAAATGTACATTGGTCTGTGGGATTAAATCAGTATATTAAATTTCATCTGATGTAGATATAGTAATAATGATACTGTTATTATATGTACATTGATCTGTGGGAAGGTATCAGTATATTACATTATATCTATTGTAGATATAGTAATAACGAAACTGTTATTATATGTACATTGATCTGTGGGTAGGGATCAGTATATTACATTATATCTAATGTAGATATAGTAATAATGATATTGTTATTAAATGTACATTGGTCTGTGGGATTAAATCAGTATATTAAATTTCGTCTGATGTAGATATAGTAATAATGATATTGTTACCAAAATTACATTGATCTATGGGAAGGGATCAGTATATTACATTATATTCAATGTAGATATAGTATGAATGATACTGGTATTCAATGTACATTGGTCTGTGGGAATAAATCAGTATATTACATTTCATCTGATGTAGCTATAGTAATAATGATACTGTTGTTAAATGTATATTACATATCTAATGTAGATATAGTAATAACGATACTGCCATTATATCTACATTGATCGGTGGGAAGGGATCATTATATTACATTATATCTAATGTAGATATAGTAGTAATGATATTGTTAATAAATGTATATTACATATCTAATGTAGATATAGTAATAACGATACTGTGATTACATGTACATTGATCTGTGGGAAGGTATCACTATATTACATTATATCTAATGTAGATATAGTAATAACGAAACTGCTATTATATGTACATTGATCTGTGGGTAGGGATCAGTATATTACATTACATCTAATGTAGATATAGTAATAATGATGTTGTTACCAAAATTACATTGATCTGTGGGAAGGCATCAGTATATTACATTATATCTAATGTAGATATAGTAATAATGATATTGTTACCAAAATTACATTGATCTGTGGGAAGGGATCAGTATATTTCATTATATCCAATGTAGATATAGTATAAATGATACTGTTATTCAATTGTACATTGATCTGTGGAGGAATCAGTATATTGCAGTAGATCTAATGTAGATATAGTAATCATAAAACTGTGATTAAGTGTTTATTACATATCTAATGCAGATATAGTAATGACGATAATGTTACAATCTGTGCATTGATCTGTGGGAAGTGATCAGTATATTACATTATATCTAATGAAGATATAGTAATAATGATATTGTTATTAAATGTACATTGGTCTGTGGGAATAAATCAGTATATTACATTGCATGTGATGTAGATATAGTAATAATGATATTGTTATTAAATGTATATTACATATCTAACGTAGATATAGTAATAACGATACTGTTATTATATGTACATTGATCTGTGGGAAGGTATCAGTATATTACATTATATCTAATGTAGATATAGTAATGACGATAATGTTACAATCTGTGCATTGATCTGTGGGAAGGGATCAGTATATTACATTACATCTGATGTAGATATATTAATAATGATATTGATATTAAGTGTATATTACATATCAAATGTAGATATAGTAATAACGATACTGCCATTATATGTACATTGATCTGTGGGAAGGGATCAGTATATTACATTATATTCAATGTAGATATAGTATGAATGATACTGGTATTCAATGTACATTGGTCTGTGGGAATAAATCAGTATATTACATTTCATCTGATGTAGCTATAGTAATAATGATACTGTTGTTAAATGTATATTACATATCTAATGTAGATATAGTAATAACGATACTGCCATTATATGTACATTGATCGGTGGGAAGGGATCATTATATTACATTATATCTAATGTAGATATAGTAGTAATGATATTGTTAATAAATGTATATTACATATCTAATGTAGATATAGTAATAACGATACTGTGATTACATGTACATTGATCTGTGGGAAGGTATCACTATATTACATTATATCTAATGTAGATATAGTAATAACGAAACTGCTATTATATGTACATTGATCTGTGGGTAGGGATCAGTATATTACATTATATCTAATGTAGATATAGTAATAATGATGTTGTTCCCAAAATTACATTGATCTGTGGGAAGGCATCAGTATATTACATTATATCTAATGTAGATATAGTAATAATGATATTGTTACCAAAACTACATTGATCTGTGGGAAGGGATCAGTATATTTCATTATATCCAATGTAGATACAGTATAAATGATACTGTTATTCAATTGTACATTGATCTGTGGAGGAATCAGTATATTGCAGTAGATCTAATGTAGATATAGTAATCATAAAACTGTGATTAAGTGTTTATTACATATCTAGTGTAGATATAGTAATGACGATAATGTTACAATCTGTGCATTGATCTGTGGGAAGTGATCAGTATATTACATTATATCTAATGAAGATATAGTAATAATGATATTGTTATTAAATGTACATTGGTCTGTGGGAATAAATCAGTATATTACATTGCATGTGATGTAGAAATAGTAATAATGATATTGTTATTAAATGTATATTACATATATAATGTAGATATAGTAATAACGATACTGCCATTATATGTACATTGATCTGTGGGAAGGTATCAGTATATTACATTATATCTAATGTAGATATAGTAATGACGATAATGTTACAATCTGTGCATTGATCTGTGGGAAGGGATCAGTATATTACATTATATCTGATGTAGATATATTAATAATGATATTGATATTAAGTGTATATTACATATCAAATGTAGATATAGTAATAACGATACTGCCATTATATGTACATTGATCGGAGGGAAGGGATCATTATACTACATTACATCTAATGTAGATATAGTTATAATGATACTGTTATTAAATGTACATTGGTCTGTGGGATTAAACCAGTATATTACATTACATCCGATGTAGATATAGTAATAATGGTATTGTTATTAAATGTACATTGGTCTGTGGGATTAAATCAGTATATTAAATTTCGTCTGATGTAGATATAGTAATAACGATACTGTTATTATATGTACATTGATATGTGGGAAAGTATCAGTATATTACATTATATCTATTGTAGATATAGTAATAACGAAACTGTTATTATATGTACATTGATCTGTGGGTAGAGATCAGTATATTACATTATATCTAATGTAGATATAGTAATAATGATATTTTTACCAAAATTACATTGATCTGTGGGAAGGCATCATTATATTACATTATATCCAATGTAGATGTAGTATCAATGATACTGTTATTCAATGTACATTGATCTGTGGGAAGGGATAAGTATATTGCAGGAGATCTAATGCAGATATAGTAATAACGATACTGCCATTATATGTACATTGATCGGTGGGAAGGGATCAGTATATTACATTATATCTAATGTAGATATAGTAATAATGATGTTGTTACCAAAATTACATTGATCTGTGGGAAGGCATCAGTATATTACATTATATCTAATGTAGATATAGTAATAATGATATTGTTACCAAAATTACATTGATCTGTGGGAAGGGATCAGTATATTTCATTATATCCAATGTAGATACAGTATAAATGATACTGTTATTCAATTGTACATTGATCTGTGGAGGAATCAGTATATTGCAGTAGATCTAATGTAGATATAGTAATCATAAAACTGTGATTAAATGTTTATTACATATCTAATGTAGATATAGTAATGACGATAATGTTACAATCTGTGCATTGATCTGTGGGAAGTGATCAGTATATTACATTATATCTAATGAAGATATAGTAATAATGATATTGTTATTAAATGTACATTGGTCTATGGGAATAAATCAGTATATTACATTGCATGTGATGTAGAAATAGTAATAATGATATTGTTATTAAATGTATATTACATATATAATGTAGATATAGTAATAACGATACTACCATTATATGTACATTAATCGGTGGGAAGGTATCAGTATATTACATTATATCTAATGTAGATATAGTAATAACGAAACTGTTATTAAGTGTTTATTACATATCTAATGTAGATATAGTAATGACGATAATGTTACCATCTGTGCATTGATCTGTGGGAAGGGATCAGTATATTACATTACATCTGATGTAGATATATTAATAATGATATTGATATTAAGTGTATATTACATATCAAATGTAGATATAGTAATAACGATACTGCCATTATATGTACATTGATCGGAGGGAAGGGATCATTATACTACATTACATCTAATGTAGATATAGTTATAATGATATTGTTATTAAGTGTACATTGGTCTGTGGGATTAAACCAGTATATTAAATTACATCCGATGTAGATATAGTAATAATGGTATTGTTATTAAATGTACATTGGTCTGTGGGATTAAATCAGTATATTAAATTTCGTCTGATGTAGATATAGTAATAACGATATTGTTATTATATGTACATTGATCTGTGGGAAAGTATCAGTATATTACATTATATCTATTGTAGATATAGTAATAACGAAACTGTTATTATATGTACATTGATCTGTGGGTAGAGATCAGTATATTACATTATATCTAATGTAGATATAGTAATAATGATATTTTTACCAAAATTACATTGATCTGTGGGAAGGCATAATTATATTACATTATATCTAATGTAGATATAGTATCAATGATACTGTTATTCAATGTACATTGATCTGTGGGAAGGGATAAGTATATTGCAGGAGATCTAATGCAGATATAGTAATAACGATACTGCCATTATATGTACATTGATCGGTGGGAAGGGATCAGTATATTGCATTATATCTAATGTAGATATAGTAATAATGATGTTGTTACCAAAATTACATTGATCTGTGGGAAGGCATCAGTATATTACATTGTATCCAATGTAGATATAGTATAAATGATACTGTTATTCAATGTACATTGATCTGTGGGAAGGGATCATTATATTACATTATATCTAATGTAGATATAGTAATAATGATATTGTTATTAAATGTACATTGTTCTGTGGGATTAAATCATTACATTACTGTTTGAGAATCCGCTCAGCCATGATGAGGCTCTAGGTTGATCGATTTACCGATCGAGAGTCGACCATCTAGGTAACGCGTGAGCAGGGGTCTTCTCGCCGGCTCGCGCGCGACGACGCCATTATTGATCATCGATCACCGCAAGCAACAAGTGCTCATTAGATTTGTTCAAGAATTTCTCTAAGTCCAGTTCAAACAACAGATCAAGATCACCAAAACGCTCACTGTCGACTCAGGATCTATCGCAATTGTGCAAGCGAACAGGATCACCAGGTAATGTTCACCTACAAATAATTCATTGAAGCGTGAGCCGCCAACCACGTGTCGATCAAGCACGAGATCACGAGCACCATCACAGCCGCGGGCCGAATTAATATAATTAACGGCGCTGAGAAGCTCGCCTTTCAAAATTGTAAAAGCATTGTTCATGTAACACCAAGCAGGTGACAGATCAAATCAATAATCTATATGTCTCGACTCATGTAAAATCATTGTTCACGACGAATCACTGTAATCGCAATTTGAAACTCATTCAGACGGTTCATTTTCTCACGAGAAAATTCAAAGCGGATCATCCTAACGATCACACATTTGTATTGTTTGCTCAAATGCTAATTGTCAGATCAGCGTGTTCATTTCATTTTATCATTGACTCAAATAAATCAATTTGTGAAACCGACCCAGCAAGTGTAAAATTCTTTCCCAGCGCAATCCATCCAGGATTTCCACCATTCCTGAACATTTGGTCCTTCGAGCTGGATCGCGCCCTTGCTGGACTCGGTTTTCACAAAATTGCTCATTGATCATTGTTCGTCTCAAGTCTTTGTCTCGTGTTCGTAACGGTTTTCGGTGGTCGGCCATTTTCTCTTCTCTCCTCCATTCAAATTCACTGACACTCTCGCCACTCACCAGGTGGCGACCAGAACACCGACCCGACGGTCGATAAAGAAGATCCGCTCACCAGTTCAACAAGACAGATCACGCTAATCAGCCATGGCTCACGCAGCCAAATCATCCGATAAATGGAGCGAGATGGACAGCTCAAAGGAGTCGCTGGAGGTGCCGGAAAAGAGCGCATCAGGCCGCTCATCGCCCGCTCTGGTTGCAACGGAACCAGCTCGCCGCACACCGTCGCCGCACTCACATGCAACGCGCTCAACGGCCACAGATCAATTGCCGATCGAGCTGCAGCTCAAAGTGCGGACTCAGAAGGGACGGCTCCGCAATGCTCACGACATCCTGACTTCCCTCAAGGAGGAAGCAGAGCGTCTCTCCAAGGAGGAGCTGGACGACGCCAAGGCTCAACTCGACGAGGCCATCAAGGTGTTCAACAAGGAACATGCACACTTTGAGGTGGTGTGGCCAAAGTCTCAGGCGGATCACCCGTACTTCACGGAGGACTGCCATTATCAAATGCAACAGATCGGCACTCAGGCAAAGAAGATCATTGCGAAGAGATCAGCGGAACTGCCAGCTCAACCGTCCGCTCAATCTGGAAAGGTGACGTATTCAAAGTCAAAGCTGCCCGACATCGCGTTGCCACGATTCACGGGCAACTATACGGAGTGGCCGTCCTTCCTAGAATTGTTCACTTCCGTCGTGTGCGGAAAACCTGAGCTCGATCAAGTAGAGAAATTCTACTACTTGAAGGGTTGCCTGCGAGGAGAACCGGCTCAAATTGTGGCCAGCCTACCGCTCATCGGCTCATCACTCTCGGCAGCTCTCGAAATGCTCAAGCAGCGCTATGAGAATAAGCGGCGTCTCGTCCAAGCTCACCTTGACCAATTGGTTTCATTGCCAATGGACCAAGATCACGCTAAGGCATTGAGTCAGCTCATGTCGACCGCCATGGAAACTCGGCACGCAGTGCAAAACCTGATCGAGCCAGGCAAGCTCGGCGACTGCCTGCTCGTCCATCAGGTGTGCCGGAAGATGGACCACGCCACAAAGGAGCGATGGGAGACCACCCTTGGGGTCACCACAGAGTATCCGTCTTTCCAGGAGGCCATGGAGTTCATCACCTCACGGATCAGAACGCTGGAGCAGTTGGCCGATGATAAGGCGAGAGCGTCGGCCAGCAAGACCGCTCAAAGTAAGCCCGCTCAACCGAAGGCTCAACAGGCGACCACAAGCAGGCCAGCTCACGCAGCAGTCGCAGCAAGGCCTGTAGCTCAAGCTCGCCAGTCAGCTCCTCGCACCACCGAAAGGCCCCACCTAGAACGGCCATCGCCCTTCGAGTGTTGCGACTGTTGCGGAGGGCAACATTACATCGTGGCATGCGCGCTCTTCAGGAGTATGACGCCGAAAGTGCGAGCTCAAACTATTGAGGACAAACGCCTGTGCTACAATTGCTTGGGCAGGCACAGCGTGCGAGCGTGCAAGTCAGCTCAAAAGTGTAAGCATTGCGGGGAGAAGCATCACACGATGATTCATGAAGGCGAGCCGAAAACGGCTCCAGCTCAAGCCGGCTCATCCAGAGCAGCCTCCTCATCTGCTCAAACCACCGAGTAGGACCTCGGTGCAGTCGTTAAACCAACAGATCACCAGACACTCCTTGCAACCGCTCAAGCTCTGCTCACCACCTCAACAACAGCTCACCAAATCCGCATCTTAATCGATCCAGGTTCCGAAATCTCGTTCATCTCCGAAGAACTCACCCGTCTGCTCAACCTTCGGAGACACAGATCATCCATCACAATCATTGGTGTTGGTGGAACAAAATCAACTGAAACAAAGGGCGTGGTCACTGTCACACTCCAGTCGATGCATTCACAGCAGACTGTCTGCATCCAGGCTCACGTGCTCACAGCCGTATCGACAATCCTGCCATCGTTCTCAATGAGAACTCCGGATTGGCCTCACATTAGAAAATTGAGGTTGGCGGACAATGATTTCTTGACACCACGACCAGTCGATTTAATCATTGGAGCGGATTTCTACGGAAGGATCATCAAGCCAAATATCATCAAGGGCTCACCAACAACACCAATTGCTCAACTTTCCATTTTTGGATGGCTCGTCATTGGCCCAGTCAACGAATCACATTCAAATACTCATTATTCACATTTTGCAGTTGCTCAAGACGACCAGAGCAATCTGCAAGAGCTGCTCACCAAATTCTGGGTTCAAGAGGAATCACCAATGGATATTCCAAGCACGCTCACTCCGGAGGAAGAAGAATGCGAATCACATTTCTGTGCGACTCACACTCGTGATCACACTGGAAGGTACATCGTTCGCATTCCACTCAAGGCACCAGCATTGCTCTTAGGCAATTCACACAAGACTGCTCAAAGATGTCTACAAAGCACGTTACGACGACTCTCCAAGGATTCAACATACAACCAGCTCTATGTCGAGTTCATGAAAGAGTACGAAGAATTGGGACACATGGTAAAGGCTCCAGATCACCAACGAATTTCATCAAGAGAGGCTGAGAACGTTGGGCCTGATGGGGAGATGACCTTGGCACATGATGCTCCGGCATCAGGAGGGTTGAGGGTCTCTTCTGACGGTTCAACACCTCAGACCTCTGCTCATCTTCAACCATATTATCTGCCTCACCATGGAGTTCTACGTCTCGACAGTTCAACAACGAAGCTCAGGGTTGTATTCAACGGATCAAAAGCTACGACATCAGGCAAATCAGTCAACGATTTAATGCATACTGGTGCTAATTTGCTCTTGAATGTTACAGATGTTCTAATTTGGCTTCGCCATTATCACCACATTTTTGCCACAGACATCACAAAAATGTATCGCCAGGTAGCAGTTCACAAGGATGATTGGGATCTCCAGCGAATCCTTTGGATCGATGAAGACCGCAATGTCATCCCTTACCAGCTCACAACTGTCACGTACGGTACAAAGGCGGCTCCCTTCCTGGCGACACGAGCACTCATGCAACTTGTTCACGATGAGGGTCATCGATTCCCTCTGGCAACGCCCTCGCTCACACATGGCAGATATGTGGACGATATCTTTGGAGGAGCAGACTCAATTTCGGAACTTGTGGAGGTCGCTCAACAGCTGATTGCATTGTGCAACGCGGGCGGATTTCCACTCGCAAAATGGCATGCGACTCACCCAGATCTTCTACGGGCTGTTTCGTCATCCACACAATCGTCAGCTCCCATATCATTTGACGACTGCACTACCAAATTACTCGGAATTCAATGGATGCCTCAAACCGACAATTTTGGCTTTTCATCCACGATCACAGATCAACCAAGTAAGTGCTCAAAACGCCTCGTATTGTCCGAAGTGGCTCGGATATTTGATCCATTAGGTTTCGTCTCACCGGTAATAGTACGAGCAAAAATGCTATTACAAGAACTCTGGCTACACAAAATCAATTGGGACGATCCATTACCGTCTCAAATTGTATCACGATGGTTCATCATCAGAGAAGATCTCAACAGCTTGGCCAAGCTATCGATCCCAAGATGGTTCAACACATGGAGCAATTCAATTGTAGAAATTCATGGGTTCTCTGATGCTTCTCAACTTGCCATGGCAGCAGTGATTTATATCACTGTCAGCTCTCCGTCCAACGACTCAATGACGTCACTTGTCTGCTCTAAGACAAAGGTTGCACCACTGAAGAGGCTCACAATACCAAGATTGGAGTTGTCTGCAGCACTCCTATTGGCAAAACTCACAAAATATGTTCAATCAACGCTCAAGGTAAAAATCAAGGCAACGCACCTGTGGACGGATTCTCAAGTTTCGCTCATATGGATCAAATCGCAAGCATCACGTTGGAAGGATTATGTTCGGAACAGAGTCATTCAAATCCAAGAACTCACTCCAAATGCGCATTGGAGGCATGTTCCAGGTACTTCTAATCCAGCCGACTGTGCTTCCCGAGGCATTTCGACAGATCAACTTCAACGATTCGAGCTTTGGTGGAAAGGTCCCCCATGGATGGCTCGAAATCAAGATCATTGGCCAGAGCAAAAGGAATTCTCAACTTTAACCAGCGAGCTCGAAGTGAGACCCAATGTCTCACTCTTTGCTTCAGCTCAAAAGCTAAGTTATCATTGGGATCTCATTTACAAATATTCATCTCTTATTAAGCTGTATAGACTGACTGCACTTTGTTTCAGGTTTGCCTCACGGCTTAAGAGAAAGCTCGAAACTCCTCCTGTGATCATCATACCATCCTGCGACATGGAGAAGGCGCAGCTCTTCTGGATTCACGCGACTCAACACTTGTATTTCACCAGCGAAATCAAGACGCTCAACTCAGGCTCAACCCTGCCTGCAACTCACCCCTTCAGTCGCCTCACCGCCTTCATCGATTCGCAGGGAACAATACGAGTAGGAGGAAGACTCACAAACACAGCGCTCAGCAGGGATGAAAAACATCCAGCGATCCTCCCACGGGACGCTCACCTGTCGAAGATCATCATTGAAGATGCTCACAAGCGAACATTTCACGGAGGAACGCAGCTCACGCTCGCATACATTCGACAACGGTACTGGATCATCGGTGGCAGAGCTCCTGTAAAATCTCACATTTTGAGATGTGTCGTGTGTGCTCGTCAGAGGGGGATTCGTGCTCGTCAGATGATGGGTCAACTACCTCTCTGTCGAGTCACACCATCACGACCATTCGCTCACACCGGTGTCGATTATGCAGGACCAATCACAATGAAAAATTCAAAGGGAAGAGGCTCGAAAACAATCAAGGGATGGATCTGCGTGTTCGTATGTTTCTCCTCATCAGCTGTTCACCTCGAGGTTGTCAGCGATTACTCAACCGAGGGATTTCTGGCAGCCTACAGAAGATTCTCATCACGAAGAGGGATCGCTCACAAGTTGTACTCTGACTGTGGTACAAATTTCATTGGAGCACAGGCAGAGCTCAAACGCCTGTTCACGTCAAGTTCACAGGAGCACCGACAGATCGCATCGATTCTGTCAGCTGACAGCACTCGATGGATGTTCAACCCACCAGCTGCTCCTCACATGGGAGGAAAATGGGAAGCTGTGGTGAAATCAATCAAGTACCATCTCAGGAGAACAATTGGTGAGCTCTTACTAACATTCGAAGAGTTTTCCACTCTCCTCACACAGATCGAAGCGGTGCTCAACTCAAGACCATTGGAGCCGCTCAGTGACGATCCCGACGACATCTCTGCGCTCACCCCAGGACACTTCCTCATCGGTTCAGCGCTCAACACGATACCAGAACCATCACTGCTCGACGTCTCACCAGGTAGATTGTCGAAATGGCAACTGATCCAGCAGAGGGTTCAACACTTCTGGTCTCAGTGGTCTCGACACTACCTGCAGAGACTTCAATCAATCTCAAAGTGGCATCACCCATCGAACGACATCAAGACAGGCTCGTTGGTGCTGCTCACGAACGAGCATCTTCCACCGAGCAAGTGGCCACTCGCAAGAGTGACCGAAGTTCACCCCGGCAAGGATGCCCTCACCAGGGTTGCAACCGTGAAGACTGCAACCACGACTCTCGTCAGACCGATCACCAAGCTTGTCATCCTGCCTGTTCACCATCAAGCTGAGCTCACCTCTGCAGAAACATCATCAACGAGTTGCTGATGGCGGGCGGAAATGTTTGAGAATCCGCTCAGCCATGATGGCGCTCACGGTCGATCGATTTATCGATCGGGAGTCGACCATCTAGGTAACGCGTGAGCAGGGGTCTTCTCGCCGGCTCGCGCGCAACGACGCCATTATTGATCATCGATCACCGCAAGCAACAAGTGCTCATTAGATTTGTTCAAGAATTTCTCTAAGTGCAGTTCAAACAACAGATCAAGATCACCAAAACGCTCACTGTCGACTCAGGATCTATCGCAATTGTGCAAGCGAACAGGATCACCAGGTAATGTTCACCTACAAATAATTCATTGAAGCGTGAGCCGCCAACCACGTGTCGATCAAGCACGAGATCACGGGCACCATCACAGCCGCGGGCCGAATTAATATAATTAACGGCGCTGAGAAGCTCGCCTTTCAAAATTGTAAAAGCATTGTTCATGTAACACCAAGCAGGTGACAGATCAAATCAATAATCTATATGTCTCGACTCATGTAAAATCATTGTTCACGACGAATCACTGTAATCGCAATTTGAAACTCATTCAGACGGTTCATTTTCTCACGAGAAAATTCAAAGCGGATCATCCTAACGATCACACATTTGTATTGTTTGCTCAAATGCTAATTGTCAGATCAGCGTGTTCATTTCATTTTATCATTGACTCAAATAAATCAATTTGTGAAACCGACCCAGCAAGTGTAAAATTCTTTCCCAGCGCAATCCATCCAGGATTTCCATCAATCCTGAACAATATTACATAACATCTGATGTAGATATAGTAATAATGATATTGTTATTAAATGTACATTGGTCTGTGGGATTAAATCAGTATATTAAATTTCATCTGATGTAGATATAGTAATAATGGTATTGTTATTAAATGTATATTACATATCTAATGTAGATATAGTAATAACGATACTGTCATTATATGTACATTGATCTGTGGGAAGGTATCAGTATATTACATTATATCTATTGTAGATATAGTAATAACGAAACTGTTATTATATGTACATTGATCGGTGGGAAGGTATCAGTATATTACATTATATCTAATGTAGATATAGTAATAACGATACTGTCATTATATGTACATTGATCTGTGGGAAGGTATCAGTATATTACATTATATCTATTGTAGATATAGTAATAACGAAACTGTTATTATATGTACATTGATCGGTGGGATTAAATCAGTCTATTAAATTACATCTGATGTAGATATAGTAATAACGGTATTGTTATTAAGTGTACATTGGTCTGTGGGATTAAATCAGTGTATTACATTTCATCTGATGTAGATATAGTAATAATGATATTGTTATTAAATGTATACTACATATCTAATGTAGATATAGTAATAACGATACTGTTATTATATGTACATTAATCTGTGGGAACGTATCAGTATATTACATTATATCTAATGTAGATATAGTCATAACGAAACTGTTATTATATGTACATTGATCTGTGGGATTAAATCAGTATATTAAATTACATCTGATGTAGATATAGTAATAATGATATTGTTATTAAATGTATATTACACATCTAATGTAGATATAATAATAACGATACTGTTATTATATGTAAATTGATCTGTGGGAAGGTATCAGTACATTACATTGTATCCAATGTAGATATAGTAATAACGATATTGTTATTAAATGTACATTGGTCTGTGGGAATAAATCAGTATATTACATTACATCTGATGTAGATATATTAATAATGATATTGTTATTAAATGTATATTACATATCAAATGGAGATATAGTAATAACGATACTGCCATTATATGTACATTGATCGGTGGGAAAGGATCATTATATAACATTATATCTAATGTAGATATAGTAATAATGATATTGTTATTATATGTACATTGATCTGTGGGATTAAATCAGTATATTAAATTACATCTGATGTAGACATAGCAATAATGGTATTGTTATTAAATGTACATTGGTCTGTGGGATTAAATCAGTATATTACATTACATCTGATGTAGATATAGCAATAATGATATTGCTATTAAATGAATATTACATATCTGATGTACGTGTAGTAATAACGATACTTCCATTATATGTACATTGATCGGTGGGAAGGGATCATTATATTACATTATATCTAATGTAGATATAGTAATAACGATACTTTTGTTATATGTATATTGATCTGTGGGAAGGTATCAGTATATTACATTATATCTACTGTAGATATAGTAACAACGAAACTGTTATTATATGTACATTGATCTATGTGGAAGTGATCAGTACATTACATTATATGTATTGTAGATATAGTATGATATTGTTATTAAATGTACATTGGACTGTGGGAATAAATCAGTATATTACATTTCATCTGATGTAGCTATAGTAATAATGATACGGTTATTAAATGTATATTACATATCTAATGTAGATATAGTAATAACGAAACTGTTATTATATGTACATTGGTCTGTGGGAACAAATCAGTATATTACATTACATCTGATATAGATATATTAATAATGATATTGTTATTAAATGTATATTACATATCAAATGTAGATATAGTAATAATGATACTGCCATTATATGTAAGTTGATCGGTGGGAAGGGATCATTATATTACAGTATATCTAACGTAGATATAGTAATAACGATACTGTTATCGTATGTACATTGATCTGTGGGAAGGTATCAGTATATTACATTATATCTAATGTAGATATAGTAATAACGATACTGTTATTATATGTACATTGATCTGTGGGATTAAATCAGTATATTACATTTCATCTGATGCAGATATAGTAATAATGATATTGTTATTAAATGTATATTACATATCTAATGTAGATATAGTAATAACGATACTGTTATTGTATGTTCATTGATCTGTGGGAAGGTATCAGTATATTACATTATATCTACTGTAGATATAGTAATAACGAAACTGTTATTATATGTACATTGATCTGTGTGTAGGGATCAGTATATTACATTATATCTAATGTAGATATAGTAATAATGGTATTGTTATTAAATGTACATTGGTCTGTGGGATTAAATCAGTATATTAAATTTCATCTGATGTAGATATGGTAATAAATGTATACTACATATATAATGTAGATATAGTAATAACGATACTGTTATTATATGTACATTGATCTGTGGGAAGGTATAAGTATATTACATTATATCTAATGTAGATATAGTAATAACGCAACTGTTATTATATGTACATTGATCTGTGGGATTAAATCAGTATATTAAATTACATCTGACGTAGATATAGTAATAATGATATTGTTATTAAATGTACATTGGTCTGAGGGATTAAATCAGTATATTAAATTTCATCTGATGTAGATATAGTGATAATGATACTGTTATTAAATGTATAGTACATATCTAATGTAGATATAGTAATAACGATACTGTTATTGTATGTACATTGATCTGTGGGAAGGTATCAGTATATTACATTGTATCTAATGTAGATATAGTATGATGTTGTTATTAAATGTACATTGGTCTGTGGGAATAAATCAGTATATTACATTACGTCTGATGTAGATATATTAATAATGATACTGTTATTAAATGTACATTGATCTGTGGGAATAAATCAGTATATTACATTACATCTGATGTAGATATATTAATAATGATATTGTTATTAAATGTATATTACATATCAAATGTGGATGTAGTAATAACGATACTGCCATTATATGTATATTGATCGTTGGGATGTGATCAATATATTACATTGTATCCAATGTAGATATAGTAATATTGATATTGTTCTTAAATGTACATTGGTCTGTGGGAATAAATCAGTATATTACATAACATCTGATGTAGATATAGTAATAATAATATTGTTATTAAATGTATATTACATATATAATGTAGATATAGTAATAACGATACTGCCATTATATGTACATTGATCGGTGGGAAGGGATCATTATATTACATTATATCTAATGTAGATATAGTAGTAATGATATTGTTAATAAATGTATATTACATATCTAATGTAGATATAGTAATAACGATACTGTGATTACATGTACATTGATCTGTGGGAAGGTATCACTATATTACATTATATCTAATGTAGATATAGTAATAACGAAACTGTTATTATATGTACATTGTTCTGGGGGTAGGAATCAGTATATTACATTATATCTAATGTAGATATAGTAATAATGATATTGTTACCAAAAGTACATTGATCTGTGCGAAGGGATCAGTATATTACATTATATCTATTGTAGATATAGGATGATATTGTTATTAAATGTACATTGGTCTGTGGGAATAAATCAGTATATTACATTTCATCTGATGTAGCTATAGAAATGATGGTATTGTTATTAAATGTATATTACATTATATCTATTGTAGATATAGTAATAACGAAACTGTTATTATATGTACATTGATCTGTGGGTAGGGACCAGTATATTACATTATATCTAATGTAGATATAGTAATAATGATATTGTCACCAAAATTACTTTGATCTGTGGGAAGGCATCAGTATATTACATTATATCTAATGTAGATATAGTAATAACACAACTGTTATTATATGAACATTGATCTGTGGGATTAAATCAGTATATTAAATTACATCTGACGTAGATATAGAAATGATGGTATTGTTATTAAATGTACATTGGTCTGTGGGATTAAATCAGTATATTAAATTTCATCTGATGTAGATATAGTGATAATGGTACTGTTATTAAATGTATAGTACATATCTAATGTAGATATAGTGACAACGATCCTGTTATTGTATGTACATTTATCTGTGGGAAGGTATCAGTATATTACATTGTATCTAATGTAGATATAGTATGATATTGTTATTAACTGTACATTGGTCTGTGGGAATAAATCAGTATATTACATTACGTCTGATGTAGATATATTAATAATGATACTGTTATTAAATGTACATTGGTCTGTGGGAATAAATCAGTATATTACATTACATCTGATGTAGATATATTAATAATGATATTGTTATTAAATGTATATTACATATCAAATGTAGATGTAGTAATAACGATACTGCCATTATATGTACGTTGATCGGTGGGAAGGGATCATTATATTACATTATATCTAATTTAGATATAGTAATAACGAAACTGTTATTATATGTACATTGGTCTGTGGGAACAAATCAGTATATTACATTACATCTGATGTAGATATATTAATAATGATATTGTTATTAAATGTACATTGATCTGTGGGAAGTGATCAGTTGTAACGTGGTGACACCTGTGCCCCCCCGTTACAATCGCTGCGCTTCTCCCACCTCAAATCCCACCTAGAAATGACCCTTAACCCTTCTAACACCTCACCCCTTTTTCCCGCCCGCCGGTGTCGGGCCGATGGAGGCGACGGACAAGAGACAACAGGGATCACCCGCAAGAAGGAGCTACGAGGCCGGCGACAGACCTCCCACCCTCCAGGAGAGGAAAAGCAACGCGGGACTTCGGAAAAAGAGACGAAGCGGCCCAGCAGCTGATACAAACGTCCACCTGGAGCCATCTGTCGCCGAGCCCGAAGACCTCAGTCCACCCGCCACGGCCAGGGATCCGCCAGCCCCATCGAACCCGAACACCGGCAGATCGATAATCGATAACCAATCTATCCCGTTGCCAGAAAAGGCCCCCTTCCTATTCCCCATCCCCTCCCCAAAAACCACCCCGCGACGGACCCGTCGTCGCGACAGCGACGACGAGCCGTCATTGAGCCTTAGGCTATCTAATTAACCATATATAGAGATTTTGAGAGCGTTATAGAGTGAGATTCGGAGTGTACGAGTGTGTGGAGTTTGAAGTAAGTCCCTTTCGATACTAATTGTAAGAGTGTGAGTTTCGGCAACGGCGATCTTCGATTGCGAACTTGTGTGTCCGCGTATCGCGCCGTTCATCCCCCGTTATATTTCTTGAAACCCTTTTGTCCAGCCCCCAACATTCCCGTCTAAAGCATCCTCACGCGTAACGTAAACGAACTTCCAGAAACCTCCCTCACCCTGAGATCTTCCCTAACCCTCGACAAATCCTCCTTGCGTACTCCCCCGCGAGATTGTAAGGACGGAAGTGCCACGAGTCCCATCCCCTGTAACGACCCCCATTCTGTCCCTTTGTCCAAATTTTGATTGCCACCGCGAGTGGCTGGCGCCCAGCGTTTGTAATAGAGAATTGTAGAATCGTATAGAGTGAACCCCCGAAAGGGTCACAAATTTGGCGCCCAACGTGGGGCCTGGAAAAATTTTTTGTTTGGTTCAAAAAACTCTCGCGTAGAGGAAAATTTTGTATCCCCACCGTTAAAATTCGAAAGATCTCGAAACCGCGACGCGGAAGGTACCCGTTGCCGAGAACCTCCTGTTGTTGTTGTTTTTTTTGTCGAGTGTCGCCGGTCGAACGCGGCGTGAGTTTGAAATCTGATCCGTTGACGTCCTAAGGACGATAAACAGTGAGTCATCGAAGTACGCCGTTTTCGACCGAACCGTCCTCGTTATTGAAATCAGTGAAACGGTATTGTTATCTGTGTCGAAATCTATTTCTATTGTGTATCCTCCCAAATTCAAAACTCTGCTCGCGACTTGCCGATATCGAGGGCCCGGCCGTGCTTTCGCCGACCGTGAGCACTCTATCGAGCCTTTTCGATTTCAGATTTTCTTTTTTTTCGCCCCTTTTTTTCAGCACCGATTATTGAAGACCGAGCCTTGGGTTTTCCAGAAAAACCGACTAATAAAACCGGATATTTTTGTGTTGAATTTTCCTTTTTTTTGCGATTGTACCCCTCTTTTTCTTTCAGGATCCTTTACCTTTTTTTGTTATCCCCAGTTTTCTGGTATCGCTGCCGCCGGGAACGCGAAAAAAAAAGTCGCGAAAATGGATTCGGAGGAGGCACGGGTAATAAGAGAGCGCGTTGGTAATTTAGAAGTAGTGGAGCTGATACAGCTCATGGATCACTCGCGGTTGAATATACGGGGAAGGTTACAGGATCTCCAGGACCGGTACGTTCGCGCGGAAATACGGCGGGTACTCGGCCCGAATGCCGCGCTATGGGATGTCGCGCTCGACACAGCCGGGGATCGCCTGCCGTTTACTCTTTTTACGGCATGGGAGACCCCGGCTGTCGATGATTCCCCTCCGCATCCCACCGCCGATCCTACTTCCCGCCAACCGGAGAATCCTGAGCCTGAAACGGCTGATCCACCCGCTTCTGAAACCTCCTACCGATCCCTTCCTGAAATACGCCCCCAACCTTACATTCCCAATCCCGCTACCCTGACCTCAACCACCACCCTAACCACCACGACTGTCACGGTAACTTCTGTTTCCCGTCCCACTCCTGTTAATCCTCCATCGATCGATCTAAATCAGTCCCAGCTTGCCGGGGAACGGCGCGAAAGGGTTACGTTCGCGCCCGACCCGAGCACCGGCGAGCACTCTACCCCCCTTACCCGTCTCCTACAAAAGGATGTTGCTTGGGAATGGGGTCCCGAGCAAGCATCCGCGTTTGAAACCTTGAAAACAGCCCTCACCAAAACTCCCGTCCTGGCTCGTCCCGATTTTACCCTTCCCTTTTCCCTCCAAACTGACGCTAGCGATACGGCTGTCGGGGCAGTTCTTGTCCAAACCGTAGACGGTGAAGAACACCCGATAGCCTACGCTAGCCGTTCCCTCACTCGCGCGGAGAGAAACTACTCCGTGACGGAAAGGGAGTGTCTGGCCGTCGTGTGGGCAACCCAAAAATTTCGCCCCTACATTGAAGGGTCCGAAATCACGGTGGTAACGGACCACAATAGTCTCCGGTGGCTTCACCACCTAAAGGACCCTACTGGACGATTGGCTCGGTGGGCCTTGACCCTTCAAGGCCAGCCGATGAAAATCGTCCACCGAAGGGGAACCCACAACGTCGTGCCGGACGCTCTCTCCCGAATGTACGGCGACCCAATAGACGGCGTGGCAGCCGTCGGTAACGATCCCGATCCATGGTACTCCAATAAACTCCGTGACGTAAGAGATTTTCCCTCCAAATATCCTGACTGGACAATTGAAGATAACCGATTGTATTACCACCGTCCTAATTCCCTATTGGATCCCATCGTCCCCGACCTTGACGGGTGGAAGTTAGTCCTCCCGCTTTCCTTACGCCAAAAAGCCCTTTCCGACGCCCACGATCCTCCCCAATCCGGTCACCTTGGCATTGATAAGACGTACTACCGTCTGACGCAAGATTTCTATTGGCCTGGAATGTTTCAGGATGTAGTCCAATTTGTCAGACGGTGTCTTCAATGCCAACAAAGCAAAGTTTTGCAGCGGCCACCGGCGGGGTTGATGCGGGAGCGCCCGGTGGAGGCGCCCTGGACCGTCGTGGCTGCTGACATTATGGGTCCCTTCCCTCCCAGTAAATCCCAGAATAAATATCTCCTCGTTTTCCAAGACCTTTTCACAAAATATATTGAAGTAAAACCCCTCCATAAAGCTTCCGCCAAACCAATCCTTTCCGCTTTCGAGTCCCTTGTCCTCCACCGATGGGGATGTCCCAAATTCCTCCTTACAGACAACGGTACAGAATTTTGTAACAGAGACGTAACGAACAGACTGACAATGTACGGAATCAAACAGACGACAATTCCTCCATACCATGCCCAAGCAAATCCTGTAGAAAGAGTTAATCGAACTCTCAAAACCATGATCACGACGTTTATTGGAGAAGACCATCGAAATTGGGACAAACACCTTCCTGAATTTTGTTTTGCCTATAATACCGCCGTACATTCCTCCTCCCTCGTTTCTCCCGCGTTCCTCAATTTTGGTCGAAACCCCCGTCCCATCCAAAACCTCCGCCACGAAATTAAATCCGATTCTTTAATAATTCCCCGAAATCCCCAAGAATGGTCCAACCGCATTTCCCGGTTAACCCTTTTATACGACATTGTCCACCGAAATCTAGAGAAAGCCTCCTACCGCCAAGCCTCCTATTATAATCGTGGGCGTCGTGACGAGCGCTACCAAATTGGTGACCTCGTCATGAGACGCCAACGAATCCTTTCCTCCGCTGCTCACAATTTCGCGTCCAAACTCGCCCCTAAATTTTCAGGTCCCTACACCATTTCAAAAATCCTTTCTCCCGTTGTATACGAATTAAAGGATTCTGATGGAAATATCATTCCTAAAGTCCACATTAAAGACCTTAAACCCTTTAGACCCCCTCCAAATTTCGATGATTCAATTTCCGAAAACCCTTCCTTAAGTCAAGATATTACCAATATTTCTCAGCCAGGACCTTCTTCACAAACCCATGATATTTCCACCCAACAAATACCACAACAAACCCCCACGCAAACCCCCGAAAAATCCAAGCACCCCAAAACACTCCACCGATAATAAACACACCACCCACTCCAGTTCCACTCCCACGCCGAGGGCGAGGGAGACCGAGGAAAACTCCGATACCTCCACACAATACTCAAATCATAATTCCAACACCCATCCCTACTCCACCCCCTCGCCGTGGACGAGGGAGACCCCGAAAAGTCCAAATACTCCCAAACCCTACACAAAGCATACCCTCCCAACAAGCTCCTACTCCACCCCCTCGTCGAGGACGAGGACGACCCCGAAAACACCCCCTAAATCCTACGATCAACGTGATAAAAACAGACCAATCCTCCATACCTCCCCTCATGTCCTTACCTATCCCACGACCTAGAATTTTCCTAAATATCGACAATAATGAGACAAAAATTTAACGCTCAAATCTCGGAAAACGAAAACAAACGATAATAAAATTCCATTTGCGTAAGCCGTAAGCGACGATACCAGAGACCAAAATTTACACTAACCCCCCACTAAAGCCACCCCCCAGCAAAGAGCCCACCAAAGAAAGATCCCACTAACAAACTTACACCCCAACAGATGTTTGCATCAAGGAGAGGAGGTAGAGGCCGGGGGACAAGGGCCCGAAGGAGGAGGCCGGCGCCGCGGCGACCGCGGCTGTTAAGAGGCCGGCCGCCGGTACAGACCGCCGAAATAGCGGTCCAGACGGACTCGGAGGAGTCCGAATACCTAACCCCTTCCGTATCCCCCGCTCCTTCCCCCACACCATCCACTCCCGAACTACCCTCCTCACCGACACCCCCAACAGCTTCCCAAACCCCCACCATCCGCATTAACCTAATCCAAGAGGTAGTACGGAGAATCCAGCCCCAAAGATCCAGTACCCCAACTCCCACAACCGAAAACCAAACAACCACTCCCCCGCACCCCACCTCTTCCGTCGACCCTCACTTGGCCACACTGCGGGCGGCAGCAGCCCGCATGAAGACCGAGGAAGGCCGCGACTCCTCCCCAATCCGCACCACACCACCCCAGGCCCCATCCCTAAAATTCCTCCGACGAACCCTAGCCCGCTATCCACCCCCAGAACCCCTATTCCCGGGCTATCCCTCCTCCTCACGTCCCCAAACCCCCGAGATCCCACCCCTCATGTCCCTCAAAATTCCCCCACCACCTCTAATGTCCCTTAAAATCCACAAACCCAGCAACCTCCCCTAAACGATCCTTTTCTTCTCCTTACTCTCGCTTTCCGCTATTCCTCCTCTGTTTCGCACTATCTCTTTCTCTTTCTCTCTTTCTCTTTCTCTTTCTTTTTTTTATCCCTTCTCTTCTTTTCCACTATTCCTTCTCTTCTCACATTCTTTCCTTTGCTTCTGGTTCTCTCTTTTGCTCTTCTCCTTTAACTGTCCCTTTACCCTTCCGGTCCTTATCCCTCTATCCACCCTCCTATCCCCCAAATGAGCCCCTAAAAATACTTCCCACCAATCCACCCAGTCCCACCTTACCTGACATAGACTCATTTTTTTATTATTATTTTGGACGACCGCCCAGCACTAAGACGAACGGACGGACGAACGAGACAACGACGAAACCCTTCCAAACATCCTACCAAAAATCAGGCATACCTGCCACTCTCCCTTAATTCGCATAAAAATTTCGGCACAACGAGTAGTCGAAACCCAAGGCAGGTAAAATTAAGTAATAATTTCTCCACCCAGCGTCTAGATTCTCCCCCCTTTTTTTTCTTTATGATTTCGGCCGGATACTAACCCGTTTCTATTACAGGTCCGTCATTTTAAAATGCTATGATTCGACACGACAACAGGAGGGTCGCTCATGTCCGCGACCCCCCCCCTGAATGAGAGCGCAGCATGGAAGGATGAGTGTCCGCGAGAACCCACCGAGGTTGGATCTCTCTTCTCTCAAAATTATTGTTCACCTAAGTCCTTATCCCTACCCGTTGTATCTCCCGTTTCCGGTCAAGGCGGGGGGGGTGTTGTAACGTGGTGACACCTGTGCCCCCCCGTTACAATCGCTGCGCTTCTCCCACCTCAAATCCCACCTAGAAATGACCCTTAACCCTTCTAACACCTCACCCCTTTTTCCCGCCCGCCGGTGTCGGGCCGATGGAGGCGACGGAAAAGAGACAACAGGGATCACCCGCAAAAAGGAGCTACGAGGCCGGCGACAGACCTCCCACCCTCCAGGAGAGGAAAAGCAACACGGGACTTCGGAAAAAGAGACGAAGCGGCCCAGCAGCTGATACAAACGTCCACCTGGAGCCATCTGTCGCCGAGCCCGAAGACCTCAGTCCACCCGCCACGGCCAGGGATCCGCCAGCCCCATCGAACCCGAACACCGGCAGATCGATAATCGATAACCAATCTATCCCGTTGCCAGAAAAGGCCCCCTTCCTATTCCCCATCCCCTCCCCAAAAATCATCCCGCGACGGACCCGTCGTCGCGGCAGCGACGACGAGCCGTCATTGAGCCTTAGGCTATCTAATTAACCATATATAGAGATTTTGAGAGCGTTATAGAGTGAGAGTATAGAGATTTTCGAGAGCAATTATAGAGACGATTCGGAGTGTACGAGTGTGTGGAGTTTGAAGTAAGTCCCTTTCGATACTAATTGTAAGAGTGTGAGTTTCGGCAACGGCGATCTTCGATTGCGAACTTGTGTGTCCGCGTATCGCGCCGTTCATCCCCCGTTATATTTCTTGAAACCCTTTTGTCCAGCCCCCAACATTCCCGTCTAAAGCATCCTCACGCGTAACGTAAACGAACTTCCAGAAACCTCCCTCACCCTGAGATCTTCCCTAACCCTCGACAAATCCTCCTTGCGTACCCCCCCGCGAGATTGTAAGGACGGAAGTGCCACGAGTCCCATCCCCTGTAACGACCCCCATTCTGTCCCTTTGTCCAAATTTTGATTGCCACCGCGAGTGGCTGGCGCCCAGCGTTTGTAATAGAGAATTGTAGAATCGTATAGAGTGAACCCCCGAAAGGGTCACACAGTACATTAAATTTCATCTGATGTAGATATAGTAATAATGATATTGTTATTAAATGTATATTACATATCTAATGTAGATATAGTAATAAGGATACTGCCATTATATGTACATTGATCTGTGGGTAGGGATCATTATATTACATTATATCTAATGTAGATATAGTAATAATGATATTGTTAATAAATGTATATTACATATCTAATGTAGATATAGTAATAACGATACTGTTAATAAGTGTTTATTACATATCTAATGTAGATATAGTAATGACGATAATGTTACAATCTGTGCATTGATCTTTGGGAAGTGATCAGTATATTACATTATATCTAATTAAGATATAGTAACAATGATATTGTTATTGCATGTACATTGGTCTGTGGGATTAAATCAGTATATTAAATTTCATCTGATGTAGATATAGTAATAATGATATTGTTATTAAATGTATATTACATATCTAATGTAGATATAGTAATAATGATATTGTTACCAAAATTACATTGATCTGTGGGAAGGGATCAGTATATTTCATTATATCCAATGTAGATATAGTATAAATGATACTGTTATTCAATGTACATTGATCTGTGGGAAGGAATCAGTATATTGCAGTAGATCTAATGTAAATATAGCATTAATGGTATTGTTATTAGATGTGCATTGGTCTGTGGGATTAAATCAGTATATTAAATTTCATCTCATGTTGATATAGTAATAATGATATGGTTATTAAATGTACATTGGTCTGTGGGATTAAATCAGTATATTACATTACATCTGATGTAGATATAGTAATAATGATATTGTTATTAAATGTATATTACATATCTAATTTAGATATAGTAATAACGATACCGCCATTATATGTAAATTGTTCGGTGGGAAGGTATCATTATATTACATTATATCTAATGTAGATATAGTAATAATGATATTGTTATTAAATGTATATTACATATCTAATGTAGATATAGTAATAACGATACTGCCATTATATGTACATTGATCGGTGGGAAGGGATCATTATATTACATTATATCTAAGTATA
>NW_025791246.1:0-42635 GCF_907164935.1 Osmia bicornis bicornis | reverse complement strand
TGATATTTGTTATTAAATGTATATTACATATCTAATGTAGATATGGTAATAACGATACTGTTATTCTATGTATATTGATCTGTGGGAAGGTATCAGTATATTACATTATATCTATTGTAGATATAGTAATAACGATACTGCCATTATGTGTACATTGATCGGTGGGAAGGGATCATTCTATTACATTATATCGAATGTACATATAGTAATAATGATATTGTTATTAAATGTACATTGATCTGTGGGGTTAAATCAGTGTATTACATTTCATCTGATGTAGATATAGTAATAATGATATTGTTATTAAATGTATATAGGTCTGTGGGATTAAATCAGTGTATTACATTTCATCTGATGTAGATATAGTGATAATGATATTGTTATTAAATGTATATTACATATCTAATGTAGATATAGTAACAACGAAACTGTTATTATATGTACATTGATCTGTGGGAAGGAATCAGTATATTACATTATATCTAATGTAGATATAGTAATAATGAAACTGTTATTATATGTGCATTGATCTGTGGGATTAAATCAGTATATTAAATTACATCTGATGTAGATATAGTAATAATGGTATTGTTATTAAATGTACATTGGTCTGTGGGATTAAATCAGTATATTAAATTACAGCTGATGTAGATATAGTAATAATGATATTGTTATTAAATGTACATTGGTCTGTGGGATTAAATCAGTATATTAAATTTCATCTGATGTAGATATAGTAATAATGATATTGTTATTAAATGTATATTACATATCTAACGTAGGTATGGTAATATCGAAACGGTTATTATATGTACATTGATCTGTGGGAAGGTATCAGTATATTACATTGTATCCAATGTAGATATAGTAATAATGATGTTTTTACCAAAATTACATTGATATGTGGGAAGGAATCAGTATAATGCAGCAGATCTAATGCAGATATAGTAATAACGATACTGCCATTATATGTACATTGATCGGTGGGAAGGGATCATTACATTACATTATATCTAATATAGATATAGTAATAATGATATTGTTATTAAATGTACATTGATCTGTGGGATTAAATCATTATATTACATTATATCTAATGTATTTATAGTAATAATGATATTGTTATTAAATGTACATTCGTCTGTGGGATTAACTCAGTATATTAAATTTCATCTGATGTAGATATAGTAATAATGATATTGTTATTAAATGTATATTGGTCTGTGGGATTAAATCAGTATATTACATTTCATCTGATGTAGATATAGTGATAATGATATTGTTATTAAATGTATATTACATATCTAATGTAGATATAGTAACAACGAAACTGTTATTATATGTACATTGATCTGTGCGTAGGGATCAGTATATTACATTATATCTAATGTAGATATAGTAATAATGAAACTGTTATTATATGTGCATTGATCTGTGGGATTAAATCAGTATATTAAATTACATCTGATGTAGATATAGTAATAATGGTATTGTTATTAAATGTACATTGGTCTGTGGGATTAAATCAGTATATTAAATTACAGCTGATGTAGATATAGTAATAATGATATTGTTATTAAATGTATATTACATATCTAATGTAGATATGGTAATAACGATACTGTTATTCTATGTATATTGATCTGTGGGAAGGTATCAGTATATTACATTATATCTATTGTAGATATAGTAATAACGATACTGCCATTATGTGTACATTGATCGGTGGGAAGGGATCATTATAGTAATAATGATATTGTTATTAAATGTACATTGATCTGTGGGGTTAAATCAGTGTATTACATTTCATCTGATGTAGATATAGTAATAATGATATTGTTATTAAATGTATATAGGTCTGTGGGATTAAATCAGTGTATTACATTTCATCTGATGTAGATATAGTGATAATGATATTGTTATTAAATGTATATTACATATCTAATGTAGATATAGTAACAACGAAACTGTTATTATATGTACATTGATCTGTGGGAAGGAATCAGTATATTACATTATATCTAATGTAGATATAGTAATAATGAAACTGTTATTATATGTGCATTGATCTGTGGGATTAAATCAGTATATTAAATTACATCTGATGTAGATATAGTAATAATGGTATTGTTATTAAATGTACATTGGTCTGTGGGATTAAATCAGTATATTAAATTACAGCTGATGTAGATATAGTAATAATGATATTGTTATTAAATGTATATTACATATCTAATGTAGATATGGTAATAACGATACTGTTATTCTATGTATATTGATCTGTGGGAAGGTATCAGTATATTACATTATATCTATTGTAGATAGAGTAATAACGATACTGCCATTATGTGTACATTGATCGGTGGGAAGGGATCATTCTATTACATTATATCGAATGTACATATAGTAATAATGATATTGTTATTAAATATACATTGATCTGTGGGATTAAATCATTATATTACATTATATCTAATGTAGACATAGTAATAATGATATTGTTATTAAATGTACATTGGTCTGTGGGATTAAATCATTATATTACATTTCATCTGATGTAGATATAGTAATAATGGTATTGTTATTAAATGTACATTGGTCTGTGGGATTAGATCAGTATATCAAATTTCATCTGATGTAGATACAGTAATAAATGTATACTACATATCTAATGTAGATATAGTAATAACGATACTGTTATTATATGTACATTGATCTGTGGGAATGTATCAGTATATTACATTCTTTCCAATGTAGATATAGTAATAATGATATTGTTATTGAATGTACATTGGTCTGTGGGATTAAATCAGTATATTAAAATTCATCTGATGTAGATATATTAATTATCTACATATCAAATGTAGATATAGTAATAACGATACTGCCATTATATGTACATTGATCGGTGGGACGGGATCATTATATTACATTATATCTAATGTAGATATAGTAATAACGATATTGTTATTAAATGTACATTGGTCTGTGGGATTAAATCAGTATATTACATTTCATCTGATGTAGATATAGTAATAATGATATTGTTATTAAATGTATATTACATATCTAATGTCGATATAGTAATAACGATACTGTTATTATATGTACATTGATCTGTGGGTAGGGACCAGTATATTACGTTATATCTAATGTAGATATAGTAATAATAATATTGTCACCAAAATTACTTTGATCTGTGGGAAGGCATCAGTATATTACATTATATCCAATGTCGATATAGTATAAATGATACTGTTATTCAATGTACATTGATCTGTGGGAAGGGATCAGTATATTGCAGGAGATCTAATGCAGGTATAGTAATAACGATACTGCCATTATATGTACATTGATCTGTGGGAAGGTATCAGTATATTACATTATATCTATTGTAGATATAGTAATAACGAAACTGCTATTATATGTACATTGATCTGTGGGAAGGTATCAGTATATTACATTGTATCCAATGTAGATATAATAATAATGATATTGTTATTAAATGTACATTGATCTGTGGGAATAAATCAGTATATTACATTACTTCTGATGTAGATATATTAATAATGATATTGTTATTGAATGTATATTACATATGAAATGGAGATATAGTAATAACGATACTGCCATTATTTGTACATTGATCGGTGGGAAGGGATCATCATATTACATTATATCTAATGTAGATATAGTAATAATGATTTTGTTATTAAATGTACGTTGGTCTGTGGGATTAAATCAGTATATTACATTTCATCTGATGTAGATATAGTAATAATGATATTGTTATTAAATGTATATTACATATCAAATGGAGATATAGTAATAACGATACTGCCATTATATGTACATTGATCGGTGGGAAGAGATCATTATATTACATTATATCTAAGGTAGATATAGTAATAATGATATTGTTATTAAATGTACATTGATCTGTGGGATTAAATCATTATATTACATTATATCTAATGTAGATATAGTAATAATGATATTGTTATTAAATGTACATTGGTCTGTGGGATTAAATCAGTATATTAAATTTCATCTGATGTAGATGTAGTAATAATGATATTGTTATTAAATGTATATTACATATCTAATGTAGATATAGTAATAACGATACTGTTATTATATGTACATTGATCTGTGGGAAGGTATCAGTATATTAGATTATATCTAATGTAGATATAGTCATAACGAAACTGTTATTATATGTACATTGATCTGTGGGATTAAATCAGTATATTAAATTACATCTGATGTAGATATATTAATAATGATATTGTTATTAAATATATATTACATATCAAATGGAGATATAGTAATAACGATACTGCCATTATATGTACATTGATCGGTGGGAAGGCATCAGTATATTACATTATATCCAATGTCGATATAGTATAAATGATACCGTTATTCAATGTATCTACAATAGATATAATGTAATATACTGATACCTTCCCACAGATCAATGTACATATAATAACAGTATCGTTATTACTACATCTACATTAGATATAATGTAATATACTGATACCTTCCCACAGATCAATGCACATATAATAACAGTATCGTTATTACTATATCTACATTAGATATAATGTAATATACTGATCCCTACCCACAGATCAATGTACATATAATAGCAGTTTCGTTATTACTATATCTAGTAATAACGAGATATAGTTATTACTATATCGTTATTACTATATCTACATTAGATATGTAATATGCATTTAATAACAATATCATTATTACTATATCTACATCAGATGAAATTTAATATACTGATTTAACCCCACAGACCAATGTACATTTAATAACAATATCATTATTACTATATCTACATCAGATGAAATGTAATATACTGATTTAATCCCACAGACCAATGTACATTTAATAACAATATCATTATTCCTGTATCTACATTAGATATAATGTAGTATACTGATCCCTTCCCACCGATCAATGTACATATAATGGCAGTATCGTTATTACTATATCTCCATTTGATATGTAATATACATTTAATAACAATATCATTATTAATATATCTACATCAGATGTAATGTAATATACTGATTTATTCCCACAGACCAATGTACATTTAATAACAATATCATTATTACTATATCTACACTGGATACAATGTAATATACTGATACCTTCCCACATATCAATGTACATATAATAACAGTATCATTATTACTATATCTACATTAGATATGTAATATACATTTAATAACAATATCATTATTAATATATCTACATCAGATGTAATGTAATATACTGATTTATTCCCACAGACCAATGTACATTTAATAACAATATCATTATTATTATATCTACATTGGATACAATGTAATATACTGATACCTTCCCACAGATCAATGTACATATAATAGCAGTTTCGTTATTACTATATCTACAATAGATATAATGTAATATACTGATATCTTCTCACAGATCAATATATATATAATAACAGTATCGTTATTACTATATCTACATTAGATATGTAATATACATTTAATAACAATATCATTATTGCTATATCTACATCTGATGTAATTTAATATACTGATTTATTCCCACAGACCAATGTACATTTAATAACAGTATCGTTATTACTATATCTACATTGGATACAATGTAATATACTGATACCTTCCCACAGATCAATGTACATATAATAACAGTATCGTTATTACTATGTCTACATTAGATGAATTTTAATATACTGATTTAATCCCACAGACCAATGTACATTTAATAACAATATCATTATTAATATATCTACATCAGATGAAATTGAATATACTGATTTAACCCCACAGATCAATGTACATTCAATAACAATATCATTATTACTATACCTGCATGGGATACAATGTAATATACTGATACCTTCCCACAGATCAATGTACATATAATAACAGTATCGTCACTACTATATCTGCATTTGATATGTAATATACATTTAATAACAATATCATTATTACTATATCTACATCAGATGAAATGTAATATACTGATTTAATCCCACAGACCAATGTACATTTAATAACGGTATCATTTATACTATATCTACATCGGATATAATGTAATATACTGATGCCTTCCCACAGATCAATGTAATTTTGGTAACAACATCATTATTACTATATCTGCATTCGATATGTAATATACATTAAATAACAATATCATTATTAATATATCTACATCAGATGTAATGTAATATACTGATTTATTCCCACAGACCAATGTACATTTAATAACAATATCATTATTACTATATCTACATCGGATACAATGTAATATACTGATACCTTCCCACAGATCAATGTACATATAATAACAGTTTCGTTATTACTATATCTACAATAGATATAATGTAATATACTGATACCTTCCCACAGATCAATATACATATAATAACAGTATCGTTATTACTATATCTACATTAGATATGTAATATACATTTAATAACAATATCCTTATTACTACATCTGCATTGGATCTGCTGCAATATACTGATTCCTTCCCACAGATCAATGTACATTGAGTAACAGTATCATTTATACTATATCTACATCAGATGTAATTTAATATACCGATTTAATCCCACAGATCAATGTACATATAATAACAGTTTCGTTATTACTATATCTACATTAGATATAATGTAATATACTGATACCTTCCCACAGATCAATGTACATATAATAACCGTATCGTTATTACTATATCTACATTAGATATTTAATGTACATTTAATAACAATATCATTATTACTATATCTACATTGGATACAATGTAATATACTGATACCTTCCCACAGAACAATGTACATATAATAACAGTATCGTTATTACTATATCTACATTAGATATGTAATATACATTTAATAACAATATCATTATTACTATATCTACATCAGATGAAATGTAATACACTGATTTAATCCCACAGACCAATGTCCACTTAATAACAATACCGTTATTACTATATCTACATCAGATGTAATTTAATATACTGATTTAATCCCACAGATCAATGTACATATAATAACAGTTTCGTTATTACTATATCTACATTATGTATTGTTACGTCGCGAGCGAGTTACGGCGCGCGACGTACAAAATATAAAAGGAATGTAAAAAAGAAAAGAAGAGAAGAGAAGAGAGATGAAACGTGATGATTGATACGGATCAGGACGGTATTTTCGCTGCCACCAGTCCCGATCGCGCTCGACGATGTTAGGTCGTTAACGATCGGAACAATTAAAAAGAATCGTTTAATTTTTATAATTATATTCGGAAGTTGTTGTATTGAGTTCGTCAATGCTCTAGTCCCATACGGGCCCCTCGTGTGAATTCGTGCAGGAAGGCAGACGTATTAATTAGGAAATGTTAAAGGTGTTTGAATGCAAATGATTAAAAATTTAAATATGGGTAAGATGTGTATAATTGTAAGAAAAATAATACTACAAAAAGTTATTTAACAATGTGTACGAGCTGTATGAAATATATGAATAGAGAATTAGAAAATAACAGGTTAGAATGAATATTAGATCAATGTAGTTACTTGAAATGAAGCTTTAACAGAAAATTGACAAAACTGTTGACTTTAAAGATCGCGATTCGAACTTCGGTGTTTTATCTCATATTAACGATCAGAAAAGAAAACGGTCCCAGTGGGATACTTCCAAGACTAACAGTCTCGTGGGCCGTTTTCGCGCGCGTGTAAACGGAAAATTTTAATAATTATTTTTGTTACCTCGAACTTTGCGCTAAGAACGGTACGATCTAGTGGGATACTTCCACAACTAGCAGTCTCGTAGATCGCCGTTTTGCCCTCACTCGACAGCAGATTCGTCGTGTTAAGAAGATATAGAATGTGCAACTCACCAATTCGATGTAATATAAATATATAATATTGCAATGGGTTTCGTATACGAAAAAGCTGTGGTGATGGTCTAGAAATCTGGAAAATCGAAGAGAGAATGAGAACTGAATGCACACGCACTACGCGTTCGCGTTTGAGCCTTTCGTTACGGTGTTACGGATTACGAAATACGATTGACAGAAAACAATGCGGCGCGGAAAAGGAATATAATTAATTATCGGACGATTTAAAATGAAAGAGAAAAGATAGATAATTGAAAAGTGTGAAAAGATTTTACGTATCCGTATGAGTCTTTGACACGATAACCGCGAATTGAAACTCTCCCGACACTCTGCCTCGTTACACGGAGGAACTTTGCCGAGCAATCAGATTTCGCGATACCGTAGACAACTCTGTCTCTACGCGGACACGGGCTCCCCGTCACACACCTTGCGATTCTTCGACGAAGAGTGATTTGCCTCAGTCAAGCGATCGTATCTCAGGGTTCGACCCGCGATCATGGGCCCAAAGTGGGGACATCATTTGGCAAATCGGGGTACGTGTCGAAGGGGAGAGCCCGCGCGTATTGGTTTCGTCTAGGCGCGTTTCCCGAGTTCTCATCCCTCCCTGACCTTCCTCTGACTCTGTCTAATAGTTGACCATCTTTCTCTTTTACCCCTACAGCGCTTCATGAATTTAGTGCGTCGCAATTTCTATGTCTTCTAGAATCTTCCAAATGCTTTAATTTAATCTTATTCGCTTTCAATTAATTAACGAAGTCGGTACAAACGAATCTCTGGTGACGATTAACATTTTATTTATGTCAATTACTATAATATTCGCGTAATAATAGTATTAGGGCTTTTTGATTCATTCGAGGTATTTTTATAATCGATGTTTGTTTATTACACGCGTTTCCCGGCTTCCGTGACAAAGAGATTGATGTTTTAATTTCAATTAGTTTCGTGAACATTTTATTCGCGTTTTCATAAGTTCACGCATATCGAATAATATACATATATCCGTTAACATGTTCTTGGAATTCGTTCCAGAACATTGCTTGGCAGTTTTTGTTGCCTATTTGTGACAATACGCGTTTACGATCCCCGTCGACCGTTGTCTCGAACGTTCCTAAACGTTCGTCGACGTTTTCAAACTCTCAGTGGTTGTCACGCAAACCTCGCTTTTCATTCCATTCAGATCATTCTATAACATTTCAAACAAATCACTCTCATCCTTTATGACACTCATTCTCCCATGGAAGGAACGGCTGACGCATGCTTTACAGGTATGAGAGGTATCCGCTTGTAAAATGGGGCGAAAATCGCGTTTTCTTTATTCTGCGCAGTTAAGCTGGGATTCCTCCATGTGCGTCGCACTGCTTAACCGCGCGGTGAAGGATGTTTATGATACCTCTCCTTGACCTCAACGGTTTCGAATTTCGGTACATTTTCAAACGTAGTTCCAACGGCAATCGTCCCAAGGAAGATTAGTTTATATTATTTGAAAGAGCCAAATATAGCCTTCTTTGTGTTCCTCGCCTGGGATACTTCCAAGTGCGTCGCACTGCCGAGGCACACAAATTAGGTATACTGGAAAGTAGCTATTGAAATGAAATAAAAGAGTAAAAAGGAAAAGAAAGGTCAATTTAAATCTCAAACTCCTTTCTCGTGTTCTCGTGTGGAATACCTTCACGTGCATACGCACCCGACGAAGAAGCACGAGATCGGAGGAGCGCGAACAGAAACGGAAAATTTAGAAAAATCAGGCCCTTCCTTGCAATCCCTCACGCGGAATACTTTCAAGTGCTACGCACCCGATGAGGAACGCAAGGTCGGGTTGGTGAAAATCCAGCCCGGACGTAACAGTATAATGTAATATACTGATACCTTCCCACAGATCAATGTACATATAATAACAGTATCGTTATTACTATATCTACATTAGATATGTAATATACATTTAATAACAATATCATTATTACTATATCTAAATTAGAGATAATGTAATATACTGATCCCTTCCCACCGATCAATGTACATGTAATGGCAGTATCGTTATTACTATATCTACATTAGATATAATGTAATATAATGATCCCTTCCCACCGATCAATGTACATATAATGGCAGTATCGTTATTACTATATCTGCATTAGATCTTCTGCAATATACTGATTCCTTCCCACAGATCAATGTACATTGAATAACAGTATCATTTTTACTATATCTACATTGGATATAATGTAATATACTGATTCCTTCCCACAGATCAATGTACTTTTGGTAACAATATCATTATTACTATATCTACATTAGATATAACCTAATATAATGATCCCTTTCCACCGATCAATGTACATATAATGGCAATATCCTTATTACTATATCTGCATTAGATCTGCTGCAATATACTGATTCCTTCCCACAGATCAATGTGCATTGAGTAACAGTATCATTTATACTATATCTAAATTGGATATAATGTAATATACCGATCCCTTCCCACAGATCAATGTAATTTTGGTAACAATATAATTATTACTATATCTACATTAGATATAATGTAATATACTGATCCCTTCCCACAGATCAATGTACCTATCAAAACAGTTTCGTTATTACTATATCTACATCAGATGTAATATAATATACTGATTTATTCCCACAGACCAATGTACATTTAATAACACTATCATTATTACTGTATCTACATTAGATATAATGTAATATAATGATCCCTTCCCATCGATCAATGTACATGTAATGGCAGTATCGTTATTACTATATCTACATTAGATATAATGTAATATAATGATCCCTTTCCACCGATCAATGTACATATAATGGCAATATCCTTATTACTATATCTGCATTAGATCTGCTGCAATATACTGATTCCTACCCACAGATCAATGTACATTGAGTAACAGTATCATTTATACTATATCTACATTGGATATAATGTAATATACTTATGCCTTCCCACAGATCAATGTCCATATAATAACAGTTTCGTTATTATTATATCTACATTAGATATAATGTAATATACTGATACCTTCCCACAGATCAATGTACATATAATAACAGTATCGTTATTACTATATCTACATTAGACATAATGTAATATACTGATACCTTCCCACAGATCAATGTACATATAATAAGAGTATCGTAATTACTATATCTACATTAGATATGTAATATACATTTAATAACAATATCATTATTACTATATCTACATCAGATGTAATTTAATATACGGATTTAATCCCACAGATCAATGTACATATAATAACAGTTTCGTTATTACTATATCTACATTAGATATAATGTAATATACTGATATCTTCCCACAGATCAATTTACATATAATAACAGTATCGTTATTACATTACATCTGATGTAGATATATTAATAATGATATTGTTATTAAATGTATATTACATATCTAATGTAGATATAGTAATTACGAAACTGTTATTATATGTACATTGATCTGTGGGAAGGTATCATTATATTACATTATATCTAATGTAGATATAGTAATAATGATATTGTTATTAAATGTACATTGGTCTGTGGGATTAAATCAGTATATTAAATTTCATCTGATGTAGATATAGTAATAAATGTATACTACATATCTAATGTAGATATAGCAATAACGATACTGTTATTATATGTACATTGATCTGTGGGAAGGTATCAGTATATTACATTGTATCCAATGTAGATATAGTAATAATGATATTGTTATTGAATGTACATTGGTCTGTGGGATTAAATCAGTATATTAAAATTCATCTGATGTAGATATATTAATTATCTACATATCAAATGTAGATATAGTAATAAAGATACTGCCATAATATGTACATTGATCGGTGGGAAGGGATTATTATATTACATTACACCTAATGTAGATATAGTAATAACGATATTGTTATTAAATGTACATTGGTCTGTGGGATTAAATGAGTATATTACATTTCATCTGATGTAGATATAGTAATAATGATATTGTTATTAAATGTACATTGGTCTGTGGCATTAAATCAGTATATTAAATTTCATCTGATGTAGATATAGCAACAATGATACTGTTATTAGATGTATCTTACATATGAAATGTAGATATAGTAATAACGATACTGTTATTATATGTGCATTGATCTGTTGGAAGGTATCAGTATATTATATTGTATCTAATGTAGATATAGTAATAACGAAACTGTTATTATATGTACATTGATCTGTGGGAAGGGATCAGTATATTACATTATATTCAATGTAGATACAGTATAAATGATACTGGTATTCAATGTACATTGATCTGTGGGGAGGAATCAGTATATTGCAGTAGATCTAATGTAGATATAGTAATAACGATACTGTTATTAAGTGTTTATTACGTATCTAATGCAGATATAGTAATGACGATATTGTTACAATCTTGCATTGATCTGTGGGAAGTGATCAGTATATTACATTATATCTAATGAAGATATAGTAATAACGATATTGTTATTGAATGTACATTGGTCTGTGGGATTAAATCAGTATATTAAATTACCTCTGATGTAGATATAGTAATAATGGTATTGTTATTAAGTGTACATTGGTCTGTGGGATTAAATCAGTATATTACATTTCATCTGATGTAGATATAGTAATAATGATATTGTTATTAAATGTACATTGATCTGTGGGAAGGTATCAGTATATTACATTATATCTAATGTAGATATAGTAATAATGATATTGTTATTAAATGTATATTACATATCTAATGTAGATATAGTAATTACGATGCTGTTATTGTATGTATATTGATCTGTGGGATTAAATCATTATATTACATTATATCTAATGTAGATATAGTAATAATGATATTGTTATTAAATGTACATTGGTCAGTGGAATTAAATCAGTATATTAAATTTCATCTGATGTAGATATAGTAATAATGATATTGTTATTAAATGTATATTACATATCTAATGTAGATATAGTAATAACGCTATTGTTATTGTATGTATATTGATCTGTGGGAAGGTATCAGTATATTACATTGTATCTAATGTAGATATAGTATGATATTGTTATTAAATGTACATTGGTCTGTGGGAATAAATCAGCATATTCCATTTCATCTGATGTAGATATAGTAATAATGATACTGTTATTAAATGTATATTACATATCTAATGTAGATATAGTAATAACGAAACTGTTATTATATGTACATTGATCTGTGGGAAGGGTTCAGTATATTACATTATGTCTAATGTAGATATAGTAATAATGATATTGTTACCAAAATTACATTAATCTGTGGGAAGGCATCAGTATATTACATTATATCCAATGTAGATATAGTATAAATGATACTGTTATTCAATGTACATTGATCTGTGGGAAGGAATCAGTATATTGCAGTAGATCTAATGTAGATATGGTAATAACGATACTGTTATTATATGTACATTGATCTGTGGGTAGGGATCAGTATATTACATTATATCTAATGTAGATATAGTAATAACGAAACTGTTATTATATGTACATTGATCTGTGCGATTAAATCAGTATATAAATTACATCTGATGTAGATATAGTAATAATGGTATCGTTATTAAATGTACATTGGTCTGTGGGATTAAATCAGTGTATTGAATTTCATCTGATGTAGATATAGTAATAATGATATTGTTATTAAATGTATATTACATATCTAATGTAGATATAGTAATAACGCTACTGTTATTGCATTTACATTGATCTGTTTGAAGGTATCAGTATATTACATTGTATCTAATGTAGATATAGTATGTTATTGTTATTAAATGTACATTGGTCTGTGGGAATATATCAGTATATTACATTTCATCTGATGTAGATATAGTAATAATTATACTGTTATTAAATGTATATTACATATCTAATGTAGATATAGTAATAACGAAACTCTTATTATATGTACATTGATCTGTGGGAAGGGATCAGTATATTACATTATATCTAATGTAGATATAGTAATAATGATATTGTTACCAAAATTACATTGATCTGTGGGAAGGCATCAGTATATTAGAGTAGATCTAATGTAGATATAGTAATAACTATACTGTTATTAAGTATTAATTACATATGTAATGTAGATATATTAATGACGATAATGTTACAATCTGTGCATTGATCTGTGGGAAGTGATCAGTATATTACATTATATCTAATGTAGATATAGTAATAATGGTATCGTTATTAAATGTACATTGGCCTGTGGGATTAAATCAGTATATTAAATTTCATCTGATGTAGATATAGTGATAATGATACTGTTATTAAATGTATAGTACATATCTAATGTAGATATAGTAATAACGATACTGTTATTGTATGTACATTGATCTGTGGGAAGGTATCAGTATATTACATTGTATCTAATGTAGATATAGCATGATGTTGTTATTAAATGTACATTGGTCTGTGGGAATAAATCAGTATATTACATTACATCTGATGTAGATATATTAATAATGATATTGTTATTAAATGTATATTACACATCTAATGTAGATATAGTAATAACGATACTGCCATTATATGTACATTGATCGGTGGGAAGGGATCATCATATTACATTATATCTAATGTAGATATAGTAATAATGTTATTGTTATTAAATGTACATTGGTCTGTGGGATTAAATCAGTATATTAAATTTCATCTGATGTAGATATAGTGATAATGATATTGTTATTAAATGTATATTACATATCAAATGTAGATGTAGTAATAACGATACTGCCATTATATGTATATTGATCGGTGGGATGTGATCAGTATATTACATTGTATCCAATGTAGATATAGTAATATTGATATTGTTTTTAAATGTACGTTGGTCTGTGGGAATAAATCAGTATATTACATTACATCTGATGTAGATATATTAATAATGATATTGTTATTAAATGTATATTACATATCAAATGTAGATATAGTAATAACGCTACTGTTATTGTATGTACATTGATCTGTGGGAAGGTATCAGTATATTACATTGTATCTAATGTAGATATAGTATGATATTGTTTTTAAATGTACATTAGTCTGTGGGAATAAATCAGTATATTACATTTCATCTGATGCAGATATAGTAATAATGATATTGTTATTAAATGTATATTACATATCTAATGTAGATATAGTAATAACGATACTGCCATTATATGTACATTGATCGGTGGGAAGGGATCATTATATTACATTATATCTAATGTAGATATGGTAGTAATGATATTGTTAATAAATGTATATTACATATCTAATGTTGATATAGTAATAACGATACTGTTATTATATGTATATTGGCGCCTGCAAGACGTACTGCAACGCCTTAGCCGATGCCAAGAAGCGTAATGGCTAAGGTGCTCCAGGGAAACCTTAACCGGAGCCGAGTCGCGGACGCCCTTCTCGAGCAGCTTCGGCGAGAGCAGGAGATCGATATTCTCCTGCTCAGTGAACCGTACCGCGCTCGAGAAGGACGAACGTGGTTCGCCGACACGTTGGGAACCGGTGCGATCTGGATCCCGGATCCCTCCAAATTTCGGGTACAGACGCACGGGGCAGGCGCCGGATTTGTCTGGGTAAGGGGAGAGGGGGTGACGCTAGTAAGCGTGTATCTCTCCCCTAACGACCGCATCGCGGATTTCCGCGCGAAGATTGAAGCCCTAGAAGACACCATCCTGGAAATGGAGGGCGGATGTGTTGTCGGAGGGGACTTCAACGCGAAAGCGGTCGAGTGGGGAATGCCCAGACCCGACACCAGGTGAAGGCTGGTCGTCGAACTGGCGGCCCGCCGGAATCTGGAGATCCTCAATCGAGGGTCGTCCACAACCTTCCGGAGATTTGGTTATCAGGAGACCATCATCGACATCACGATGGCTTCTGAGGATGTCGCCTCCCGTGTCGATGACTGGAGAGTCATTGAGGACTACACGGGGAGTGACCACCAGTATGTGGTTTTCCGGATAGCTGGGAAAAGAAGTCGGAGCAAGGTTCCACCCCCTGTTCGAGGGTGGAACCTCCAAACGCTCAAGAAGTAGGTCTTCGAAGAGGCCCTCCAAGTCGGGATGCAGAACATCTCGCAGCGCGACGTAGGGCCGTGGACCCAGCTATCGTTGGAGCGGTTCGTCGGCGCAACCATGGACGCCATCCATAAGGCGTGCGACGCGTCGATGAGCCGCGGAAAACCACGCAGCGCCAGACAGCCTGCCTACTGGTGGTCGAGTGATATCGCCGACCTCCGGAGGGATTGCCTGCGTCTGCGGAGAGCAGCCCAGCGCGCGAGGCGCACCACCGACGGAGAGGCCCTGTAGGAATCCTACAGGGCCAAGCGCCGCGAGCTCCGCCACGCTATTCGCGCGAACCAGCGGCGCTGCTGGGAGGACCTCTGCGAGGAGGTCAACCGTGATCCGTGGGGACTTGGGTACCGAATTGTGCGTCGCAAGATCGGTGCCCAAAACGGCCCCGCGGTGTTACCCGCAGACGAGGCATCGGCGATCGTGGACGCCCTCTTTCCGGACCACCCGGGAAAAGCGCGACAACGAATGGGGCTGCAGGTGGAGGAGTTCCCACCCTTCACCATGCAGGAAATGCAGGATGCAGCCCGGATCTTCCGCAACAGGAAAGCCGCGGGCCCAGACGGCATCCCAGCAGAGGTCGTGAAGCTGGCAGTTCAGCTTCAACCACGACCGATGCTGGAAATGCTAAACGCATGTCTGGAGTCCGGCCTTTGGCCGACCCGATGGAAGGTGCAGCGCCTTGCGCTGATCAACAAGGGAAAGGGGCAGCTTACCGGTCCGTCCGCATACCGCCCCATATGTATCCTGGGCACGGCCGGTAAGCTGCTGGAGAAAATGATTAGGCCCCGCCTACTAGAAGCTTTCCGGGAGGCGGGCGATCTATCGGATCGGCAATACGGCTTTCGACGCGGAAGGTCCACAGTCGACGCCGTACGGGTGGTCCTGGATGCCGCCGACGAGGCGGAGTCCGGTAACCGGCACAGCTGGCATGTCGTCCTCGTAGCCACGCTCGACGTCAGGAACGCCTTCAACTCGGCGAGTTGGGCGGGGATACTTGAGGCCCTGAAGAACACCTTCCAGGTGCCAGGCTATCTCCTCCGTATTATGGAGAATTACTTCTCCGACCGTGTCTTGCTCTACGACACGGCCGATGGGAGACGGAGGAGAAAAGTCTCTGCAGGAGTGGCCCAGGGGTCCATCTTAGGACCGGACCTCTGGAACGCGTTCTACGACGCCATCCTGCGGATCGAGTTCCCCAGCGAGGCATTCCTGGTGGGCTACGCGGACGACATAGCGGTAGTTATTGTCGCCCGCGACACGGAGTGCGCACAGTTTGGCCTTAATCAGGTCATGAGGCGGATCGAGAGGTGGATGAATGACGCGGGTCTTCGGTTAGCTACGGAGAAGTCCGAGCTCGTCGTCCTGTCCAGGCGAAGGATCCCCACAGAGATACCTTTCAAGGTGGGGATCCACACCATTATCGCCAAGGCCGCCGTTAGGTACCTGGGGGTCCTGCTTGACAGCAAGCGGACCTTCTGGGCGCAGATACGGCAGGCTGCCGACAGGGCGGCAGCAACCGCGTCGTCCCTCGCCCGCCTCATGGCTAACATCGGAGGCCCAAGGCCGGCGAAGCGGAGGCTGCTCGTGACCTCCGTAGAGTCCGTCCTCCTGTACGGCGCGGAGATCTGGGCTGGAGCCCTCCGCCTCGAAGAGTACCGCCACAGACTAGCGGCGGTTCAAAGGAAGTGCGCGCTCCGTGTAGCCTGTTCCTACAGAACTGTCGCGGAGCCAGCTGTATTGGTGATAGCTGGAATGTTGCCCATAGATCTGCTTGCCCACGAGCGCAAGCAGGTCTATGCGGCGAAGAGGAGCGGCCAGGACACGGCCGACGCGAAGAGGGTGGCTCGAGAGGCCACCCTGCATCGCTGGCAGCAGCGCTGGACGGGGCGCTGGACGGCTAGGCTAATTCCAAGCCTCGCCCCCTGGCTAAATAGGAAGCACGGCGAGGTGGACTACTACCTTACACAATTCCTGAGCGGGCACGGGTACTTCCGTGCGTACCTGTTCAGGATGGGTAAGGCCACCTCGCCAGTGTGCGGTTATGGCGGACACCCACCTTCCCAGACGGAGTAAATCGTTAAAGGAATTGGGAGGGTGGAAGTCGACTACTAATTTGTAGCGAGGGTGGAGATTTCGGATTACTATTCCTAACTGCGGAATATCACTTGTAGTTTGGAAAGGTAGATGGAGAAGGGTTCCCGCTCCCCTTGGGTGCGGGTCATTAGGTCCATTCTTAGGCGGTTTTGGTAGTTGCTCGGGGTGTAACATAGACGGAAGTTGTGCAGGAATTCGCCATAACTGGCCCAAGTATGGGCCTGCCCCCGCGCCCAGGCTCGCGCCTCTCCGGTCAAGGCATAGGGAATAGCTCGGATCAGTTCGGGTTCAGTAAGGTTCTGGGTGGTGGCGACCTCGGCCAAGGTTTCGAGGAATTCCTCCCCGTCTTCCCCGGGGGCTCCCGAAAAGGAAATCTTCCATTTACGGAATAATTCCGCAACGCGAGCCTCGCCTGCGGCAGGAATATAGGAAGGTTGGGAAGAATTCCCTAGGGGATGAAAAGGGTTGGTTCGGGAAAGGGAGGGTTCGGCGAAGTGCGGAGGTAGCTGAGGGAAAGAGGGGCAAAATGGAGGACAGTATGGGCGTTGGGAGGGGTATGGAACGGGATAAGTGTAATCCATAGGGTTTGGAGCTTGGGTTGGTGCAGGGATCGGTTGTGGCCCCTAGGCTAGTACGGTACGGGTTGGAGGTATTTAGAGGACGAGTTGGAGGGTTAGGGGGTGGATTTTGAGGTGCGGGTATCGTGATGGGATCGATGAATGGATTTAAGGGGGGTGTGGGTAAGGGGGTAGAGTGCTCGCCGGTACTCGGGTCGGGCGCGAACGTAACCCTTTCGCGCCGTTCCCCGGCAAGCTGGGAGTGATTTAGATCAATCGATGGAGGATTAACAGGAGTGGGACGGGAAACAGAAGTTACTGTGACAGTCGTGGTGGTTAGGGTGGTGGTTGAGGTCAGGGTAGCGGGGTTGAGAATGTAAGGTTGGGGGCGTATTTCGGGAAGGGATCGGTAGGAGGTTTCATAAGTGGGTGGATCGGCCGTTTCAGGCTCAGGATCCTCCGGTTGGCGGGAAGTAGGATCGGCGGTGGGATGCGGAGGGGAATCATCGACAGCCGGGGTCTCCCATGCCGTAAAAAGAGTGAATGGCAGGCGATCCCCGGCTGTGTCGAGCGTGACATCCCATGGCGCGGCATTCGGGCCGAGTACTCGCCGTATTTCCGCGCGAACGTACCGGTCCTGGAGATCCTGTAACTTTCCCCGTATATTCAACCGCGCGTGATCCATGAGCTGTATCAGCTCCATTACGTCTAGATTACCAACGCGCTCTCTTATTACCCGAGCCTCCTCCGAATCCATTTTCGCGATTTTTTTTTTCGCGTTCCCGGCGGCAACGATACCAGAAAAACTGGGAAAAACAAAAAAAAGGTAAAGGATCCTGAAAGAAAAGAGGGGTACAATCGCAAAAAGAAAAAAAAGCAATTCAACACAAAAATATCCGGTTTTATTAGTTGGTTTTTCTGGAAAACCCAAGGCTCGGTCTTCAGTAAACGGTGCTGAAAAAAAGGGGCGAAAGAAAAGGACGGTTCGGTCGAAAACGGCGTACGTCGGTGACTCACTGTTTATCGTCCGTAGGACGTTAACGGATCAGATTTCAAACTCACGCCGCGTTCGACCGGCGACACTCGACAAAAAAACAACAACAGGAGGTTCTCGGCAACGGGTACCTTCCGCGTCGCGGTTTCGAGATCTTTCGAATTTTTAACGGTAGCAATACAAAAATTTTCCTCTACGCGAGAGTTTTTTGAACAGAGATTTTCCAGGCCCCACGTTGGGCGCCAAATTTGTGACCCTTTCGGGGGTTCACTCTATATTCTCTTCACACTAGTTTCGTATAGACGTTGGGCGCCAGCCACTCGCGGTGGCAATCAAAATTTGGAAAAAGGGACAGAATGGGGGTCGTTACAGGGGATGGGACTCGTGGCACTTACGTCCTTACAATATCGCGGGGGAGTCCGCAAGGAGGATAAGCGTGGGAGGGGAGATCTCAGGGTGAGGAAGGTTCTCGGGAAGTTCGTTACGTTACGCGTAGGGATTCCTTTAGATGGGATTAATAGGGGGCTGGACAAAAGGGTTCGCAAAATATAACGGGGGATGATCGGCGCGATACGCGGACACGCACGTTCGCAATCGAAGATCGCCGTTGCCGAAACTCACACTTTTACAATTTATAATAGTGTTAAGGGCTCACCACAATACTTCACACTCTCGCAGGTTGTTTCAATATTCTCTGAATCGCTCTCTATATTCGCTCGTTAGGTAGCCTAGGCTCAATGACGGCTCGTCGTCGCTACCGCGACGACGGGACCGTCGCGGGATGATTTTTGGGGAGGGGATGGGGAATAGGAAGGGGGCCTTTTCTGGCAACGGAATAGATGGGTTATCGATTGTCGATCTGCCGGTGTTCGGGTTCGATGGGGCTGGCGGATCTCCGGCCGTGGCGGGTGGACTGAGGTCTTCGGGCTCGGCGACAGATGGCTCCAGGTGGACGTTTGTCTCAGCTGCTGGGCCGCTTCGTCTCTTTTTCCGAAGTCCCGCGTTGCTTTTCCTCTCCTGGAGGGTGGGAGGTCTGTCGCCGGCCTCGTAGCTCCTTCTTGCGGGTGATCCCTGTTGTCTCTTGTCCGTCGCCTCCATCGGCCCGACATCGGCGGGCGGGGAAAGGGGTGAGGTGTTAGAAGGGTTAAGGGTCATTTCTAGGTGGAATTTGAGGTGGGAGAAGCGCAGCGATTGTGACGGGGAGGCACAGGTGTCACCACGTTACAGTAGATATAGTAATAATGATATTGTTATTAAATGTACATTGGTCTGTGGGATTAAATCAGTATATTAAATTTCATCTGATGTAGATATAGTAATAATGATATTGTTATTCATGTACATTGGTCTGTGGGATTAAATCAGCATATTAAATTTCATCTGATGTAGATATAGTAATAATGATATTGTTATTAAATGTACATTGGTCTGTGGGATTAAATCAGTATATTAAATTACATTTGATGTAGATATAGTAATAATGGTATTGTTATTAAATGTACATTGATCTGTGGGATTAAATCAGTATATAACATTACATCTGATGTAGATATAGTAATAATGATATTGTTGTTAAATGTATATTACATATCGAATGTAGATATAGTAATAACGATACTGCCATTATATGTACATTGATCGGTGGGAAGGGATAATCATATTACATTATATCTAATGTAGATATAGTAATAATGATATTGCTATTAAATGCACATTGGTCTGTGGGATTAATTCAGTATGTTAAATTTCATCTGATGTAGATATAGTATTAATGATATCGTTATTAAATGTATATTACATATCTAATGTAGATATAGTAATAACGATACTGCCATTATATGTACATTGATCTGTGGGAAGGGATCAGTATATTGCATTACATCTGATGTAGATATAGTAAGAATGATATTGTTATTAAATGTATATTACATATTTAATGTAGATATAGTAATAACGATACTGTTATTATATGTACATTGATCTGTGGGAAGGGATTACTATATTACATTATATCTAATGTAGATATTGTAATAATGATGTTGTTACCAAAACTACATTGATCTGTGGGAAGGTATCAGTATATTACATTATATCCAATGTAGATATAGTAATAACGAAACTGTTATTATATGTACATTGATCTGTGGGAAGGTATCGGTATATTACATTATATCTAATGTAGATATAGTAATAACGAACCTGTTATCATATGTACATTGATCTGTGGCAAGGGATCAGTATATTGCATTACATCTGATGTAGATACAGTAGTAACGACACTGTTATTAAGTGTTTATTACGTATCTAATGTAGATATAGTAATGACAATAATGATACAATCTGTGCATTGATCTGTGGGAAGTGATCAGTACATTACATTATATCTAATGAAGATATAGTAATAATGATATTGTTATTAAATGTATATTACATATCTAATGTAGATATAGTAATAACGAAACTGTTATTATATGTACATTGATCTGTGGGAAGGTATCGGTATATTACATTATATCTAATGTAGATATAGTAATAACGAACCTGTTATCATATGTACATTGATCTTTGGGAAGGGATAAGTATATTATATTATATCTAATGTAGATATAGTAACAATGATATTGTTACCAAGATTACATTGGTCTGTGGGAAGGCATCAGTATATTACAATATATCCAATGTAGATATAGTATAAATGATACTGTTATTCAATGTACATTGATCTGTGGGAAGGTATCAGTATATTGCAGTAGATCTAAAGTAGATATAGCAATAACGATACTGTTATTAAGTGTTTATTACATATCTAATGTAGATATTGTAATGACTATAATGATACCATCTGTGCATTGATCTGTGGGAAGTGATCAGTATATTACATTATATCTAATGAAGATTTAGTAATAATGATATTGTTATTAAATGTACATTGGTCTGTGGAAATAAATCAGTATATTACATTACATCTGATGTAGATATAGTAATAATGATATTGTTATTAAATGTATATTACATATCTTATGTAGATATAGTAATAACGATACTGTTATTATATGTACATTGATCTGTGGGATTAAATCAGTATATTAAATTACATCTGATGTAGACATAGTAATAATGGTATTGTTATTAAATGTACATTGGTCTGTGGGATTAAATCAGTATATTAAATTTCATCTGATGCAGATGTAGTAATAATGATATTGTTGTTAAATGTATATTACATATCTAATGTAGATATAGTAATAACGATACTGTTATTATATGTACATTGATCTGTGGGAAGGTATCAGTATATTACATTATATCTATTGTAGATATAGTAATAACGAAACTGTTATTATATGTACATTGATCTGTGGGTAGGGATCAGTATATTACATTATATCTAATGTAGATATAGTAATAATGATATTGTTATTAAATGTACATTGATCTGTGCGATTAAATCAGTATATTAAATTACATCTGATGTAGATATAGTAATAATGGTATTGTCATTAAATGTACATTGGTCTGTGGGATTAAATCAGTATATTAAATTTCATCTGATGTAGATATAGTAATAATGATATTATTATTAAATGTACATTGGTCTGTGGGATTAAATCCGTATATTAAATTTCATCTCATGTAGATATAGTAATAATGATATTGTTGTTAAGTGTATATTACATATCTAATGTAGATATAGTAATAACGATACTGTTATTTTATGTACATTGATCTGTGGGAAGGTATCAGTATATTACATTATATCTAATGTAGATATAGTATAAATGATACTGTTATTGTATGTACATTGATCTGTGCGATTTAATCAGTATATAAATTACATCTGATGTAGATATGGTAATAATGGTATCGTTATTAAATGTACATTGGTCTGTGGGAATATATCAGTATATTACATTTCATCTGATGTAGATATGGTAATAATTATACTGTTATTAAATGTATATTACATATCTAATGTAGATATAGTAATAACGAAACTGTTATTATATGTACAGTGATCTGTGGGAAGGGATCAGTATATTACATTATATCTAATGTAGATATAGTAATAATGATATTGTTACCAAAATTACATTGATCTGTGGGAAGGCATCAGTATATTAGAGTAGATCTAATGTAGATATAGTAATAACGATACTTTTATTAAATGTATATTACATATCTAATGTAGATATAGTAATGACGATAATGTTACAATCTGTGCATTAATCTGTGGGAAGTGATCAGTATATTACATTATATCTAATGTAGATATAGTAATAAATATTATTGTTATTAACAGTACATTGGCCTGTGGGATTAAATCAGTATATTAAATTTCATCTGATGTAGATATAGTGATAATGATACTGTTATTAAATGTATATTATATATCTAATGTAGATATAGTAATAACGATACTGTTATTGTATGTACATTGATCTGTGGGAAGGTATCAGTATATTACATTGTATCCAATGTAGATATAGTAGTAATGATGTTGTTATTAAATTTACATTGGTCTGTGGGAATAAATCAGTATATTACATTACATCTGATGTAGATATATTAATAATGATATTGTTATTAAATGTATATTACATATCAAATGTAGATATAGAAATAACGATACTGCCATTATATGTATATTGATCGGTGGGATGTGATCAGTATATTACATTGTATCCAATGTAGATATAGTAATATTGATATTGTTTTTAAATGTACATTGGTCTGTGGGATTAAATCAGTATATTACATTTCATCTGATGCAGATATAGTAATAATGATATTGTTATTAAATGTATATTACATATCTAATGTAGATATAGTAATAACGATACTGCCATTATATGTACATTCATCGGTGGGAAGGGATCATTATATTACATTATATCTAATGTAGATATAGTAGTAATGATATTGTTAATAAATGTATATTACATATCTAATGTAGATATAGTAATAACGATACTGTTATTCTATGTATATTGATCTGTGGGAAGGTATCAGTATATTACATTGTATCCCATGTAGATATAGTAATAATGATATTGTTATTGAATGTACATTGGTCTGTGGGAAGGTATCAGTATATTAAATTTCATCTGATGAAGATATATTAATAATGATATTGTTATTAAATGTATATTACATATCAAATGCAGATATAGTAGTAACGATACTGTTATTATATGTACATTGATCTGTGGGAAGGTATCAGTGTATTACATTATATCTATTGTAGATATAGTAATAACGAAACTGTTATTATATGTACATGGATCTGTGGGTAGGGATCAGTCTATTACATTATATCTATGTAGATATAGTAATAATGATATTGTTACCAAAATTACATTGATCTGTGGGAAGGCATCAGATGTAATTTAATATACTGATTTAATCCCACAGACCAATGTACATTTAATAACAATATCATTATTACTATATCTACATTAGATATAATGTAATATAATGATCACATCCCACCGATCAATGTACATATAATGACAGTTTCGTTATTACTATATCTACATTAGATATAATGTAATATACTGATACCTTCCCACAGATCAATGTACAGATAATAGCAGTTTCATTATTACTATATCAACAATAGATATAATGTAATATACTGATACCTTCCCACAGATCAATATACATATAATAACAGTATCGTTATTACTATATCTACATTAGATATGTAGTATACGTTTAATAACAGTATCATTATTACTATATCTACATTAGATATAATGTAATATACTGATCCCTACCCACAGATCAATGTACATATAATAGCAGTTTCGTAATTACTGTATCTACACTAGATATAATGTAATATACTGATACCTTCCCACAGATCAATATACATATAATAACAGTATCGTTATTACTATATCTACAAGAGTTATAATGTAATATACTGATACCTTCGCACAGATCAATGTAGATATAATAACAGTATCGTTATTACTATATCTACATTAGATATGTAATATACATTTAGCAACAATATCATTATTACTATATCTACATCAGATGAAATTTAATATAATGATTTAATCCCACAGATCAATGTACATTTAATAACAATATCATTATTACTATATCTACATTCGATATAATGTAATAGAATGATCCTTCCCACCGATCAATGTACATATAATGGCAGTATCGTTATTACTATATCTATATAGATATAATGTAATATACTGATACCTTCCCACAGATCAATATACATATAATTATACTGATACCTTCCCACAGATCAATGTACATATAATAACAGTATCGTTATTACTTTATCTACATTAGATATGTAATATACATTTAATAACAATATCATTATTACTATATCTACATTGGATATAATGTAATATACTGATCCCTACCCACAGATCAATGTACATATAATAACAGTTTCGTTATTACTATATCTACATTAGATACAATATAATATACTGATACCTTCCCACAGATCAATGTACATTTAATAACAATATCATTATTACAATATTTTCATTAGATATAATGCAATATACTGATTCCTTCCCACAGATCAATGTACATTGAATACCAGTATCATTTATACTATATCTACATTGAATATAATTCTCAGTTGTCAGTTGACCTTTACACTGTATACACGCTTCGCTCCAGCTCTCCAGTTTGAAAGTAACAGTTAACTCTCTAGCTATTATTCTCTACTTTCTAGCTATTATAGTGCTACTCTCTATAAGTGCATTAATACTCTCTGTGATAAATAGTGCAAGTGATCCTACTGCATTAGTTTGCATTACGAGTGTTGCTTAATAAATAAACAGAGTAGACTTTCACTCATTAGTTTTTCAGTATATTTTTGATTATTTCTAAAGCAGATAACATTATGTCTGACAAGTGTAAGGGATGCGCTAAACCTGCTACATCCAATCCAGCCAGGTGCATGGGTTGTGGGATGATTTCGCATTCTGGTGCAAGTTGTCTAGCCAGGTCGGGTCACCCTTGGCATAACGGGCGACTTTTAAACTGTAAAACCGATCCTCTAGTGACGACATCTGGTAGCTCATCGGCAGTCTCCTCTCCTGGTAGCTCTCGTGCCTCAACACCAGGTGGCTCTTCCACCTCCTTCACACTAGACGACATCAGGGACCTGTTTCGCAGTGAAATCCAACACCTGAGACAAGAATATGATAATATCATTAGAAACGAGTTGTCTACTATTGTGGGTGAAATCACTGCTCTTCGCAGTGAAATTAACGATAGACTCTTAGTACTTGAAAATCGTGGCGTGTCCGGTTCAAGTAATTCCATTTCAACTCCGGAGCTAACTTTTAATGTTGTCGCTGAATTGGCCGAGAAGGAAGCGAGGTCCAGAAATGTCCTTATCCATGGGGTCCCGGAACCGTTACCTACGAGTACCGGCTCCCAACTATCTACGCAATTTTCTCGTGACCAGGACATCTCTACAGCCAAGCAGATCCTTAACAGCATTAATTCGGCAGACTATTCCAGCATCGTTGTGTCTCGCTTAGGGAGACCAGGCAACACGCCCAGGCTCTTACGCATCTCTTTTCAGGACGCTGAAGTTGCAAGACAAATTCTAGCCAACAGAAGCAGGTACGGAGGGCCCTTTAAAATAACCGACGATAAGTCTCCGGCTGAACAGGCGTACCTTCGGGAGCTTCGGGCCAAACTCCAGGCTCTCCATAATCAAGGGGACACCAATAAGACAATACGATACATCAAGGGCGTTCCAAGGATTGCTGATTTACGCACCAAAACTAGGCCTAGCACTTCTTCAAAAAACTAATTAAACCATTGCTTATTTTCTATCAAAATGTTCGTGGTCTTCGAACCAAACTTTCCGACCTCAGTTCCGCTTTGTTTACTTCGGCAGTGCACTACGACATTATAATTTTTACTGAGACGTGGCTCAATTCTAGCTTCTTTACTGGTGAGCTTGGCATGGATAATTACACGGTATTCCGGAAAGATAGGAGTGAACTCACCAGCTCCCTTGACAGGGGTGGGGGTGTACTTATTGCTGTCCATTCCAGCTTATTCTGCTCTCTTCTCTCCTCTCCTTTTGATTATCTTGAGCATCTCTTCATTAGAGTTAGCTCTCCCTTTTCTCCTCATCATCTTATTGTCTCCACTGTTTATCTTCCTCCGGGCTCCCCTCCTTCTTTCTATTCAGATCACTTCCAATGCATTTCGGACATCTCTTCTTCTTATCCTTTAGCATCACTTATCATCACTGGTGATTTTAACATTCCCTTTCTAAATTGGTCTTCCTATTCTTTAGCTAATTTCTCTCCTCTTACTTCCTCTCTTATCAACACCAGAGCTAATCAAATAACTAATCTTGTGTCTGAACTCTTAGATCAGTGCGATCTCACACAAGTTAACCACTTCACTAATTCTTCCGGCTCTATTCTCGATCTCATTTTCACAAACCATCCTAACATTCTTATTCAATCTCCCACTGAACCACTTCTTCCCATCGACTCTTACCATCCTCCTCTTAGTCTTTCTTCTCAACTATTTGTACCATCTATCTCTTCTCCTTCTTCTTCTACTATTACTTGCAGACCGGATTACGGCCGTGCTAACTTCCCGAACATGCTATCCTTCTTTAATTCTATTAACTGGGATGATAGTATGTCAACGCTATCCGTTGATGAGGCAGTAGATTTCTTCTACGAACATATGAACTACGCAGTTAATACTTTTGTTCCTATTAAACAAATTCGCCATAGTAATTATCCGACTTGGTTCACCGGTGAGCTGATATCACTAATAAAGGCTAAAAAAATAGTACATAAGCAATATAAGGAGCACTTGCGTTACTCAGATTATTTACGCTTCTGTTCACTCAGAAATAGATGTAACTTGCTTACCAGGGAATGCCATCGGAACTATATATCTAAAGCGGAAGACAACATCCGTGTCAACATAAAGGCATTCTGGTTGTATGTAAACAGTAATCGGCTATCTCACTCTCTCCCAACGAACATGAGTTACAATAATCGTGAATCGAACGATCCTCTTACTGTCGCCAATCTATTTGCGGATTCTTTTGAAGCTAATTATTCCACACGTACTCCTGTTTTAGCAGATGTTTCTGAGTCTTGTCAAACTGATCTCTGCATTTCCTCTATCGATATTAGTATCGGGGATGTTTTTTATCAAATTAGCAAGCTGAATGTATACAAAAGCCCTGGTGAAGATGAACTTCCTAGTTGCATCTTTAAGCAATGCAACTTCATTTTGTCTAGACCTCTATGGATCATTTTCTGCAAGTCTTTAGAATATGGCAAGTTCCCTACGCGATGGAAAAAGAGCATTGTTACACCTGTATTTAAGGCGGGAGATAAAACTAAAATCGAGAACTACAGACCTATCTCTTTGCTTAATGTAGCTTCTAAAATTTTTGAAGCCATTGTATGCAATAAACTATCTAAACTCACTCACAATTATCTTGCACCGGAGCAGCATGGCTTCATTAATGGCAGATCCACTGTTTCAAACTTGGCATGCTACATTAGTTTTATTTCTCAAGCCTTAGAGGCTCATAAGCAGGTTGACGTTGTGTACACAGACTTTACTAAGGCTTTTGATAGAGTTGACCATCACTTACTTATAGACAAGCTTTATTCTTTTGGAATTAATGGTAAGCTATTACAGTGGCTCTACAGCTATCTAACAGGACGCACTCAACTAGTAAAATACTTTGGCCAGCTGTCTAAATCTATTTTTGCTACTTCTGGTGTCCCTCAGGGTTCCCATCTAGGTCCACTGCTTTTCCTTTTATTTATAGATGATATAAGACATGTCTTTTCTCTTAGTAAATTCCTACTCTATGCAGATGACTTAAAACTCTTCCGATCCATCACCTCTGTCCTTGATGCACAGCTACTGCAACAAGATATTTTTCACTTGGAAGAATGGTGTAAGCTAAATCTGATGGATCTCAATGTCGTTAAATGTAAAATCGTTAGATTTCATAGAGGTAATAATCCTTTTATCCTCAATTACAAACTATATAATACGGAACTAACCTGCTCTTCCAACACCAGAGACCTTGGAGTAATTGTTGATAGCTCATTATCCTTTGAGCTTCACATTTCCTCAATCACTAATGCAGCTTCTAGGATGTTGGGGTACCTCAAGCGTACCTGTTATCACTTCAGGAACCCTAGAACCTTGCTTTTGCTTTACTATGCGCTTGTTCTCCCGCATCTTGATTATGCTAGCATTATTTGGTCTCCTCGTCTAGTCAAACACATTAAAGCTATTGAAGGTATTCAACATAGGTTCCTGCGTTTTCTTTCCTTCAGAACCTCCTCTCCTATGGGTCAGTTTGATCATAATTACAACGCAATTATGACTGAGTTCAGAGTTCTTGCACTCAATGACAGACGCACTATTAATGAAATTATCTTTATGCAAAAGCTTCTTACTAATATCACTGATTGCACACCTCTTCTTGAACTTATACCTTTTCACGTTCCACCTAGAGTCACCAGAACCTCCACTCTTTTTAAGGAAACTTTGTTTTCTTCTAAATACGGCCATCTAAATACTGTTAGAAGATCCTGCGCCACTGTAAATCGCTTCAACTCTACTTGCGATATATTTGTTGATTCCATCGACATAACCAAAAACAAGCTGCGTAACATATTTTGTAGTAACAATGCTTCAATTTAGCACTCCCTGCATATCAAATGTACATATTGTTATTTCTGCTGACACTTATATATCTGTTAACCTCACTTTCACTGAAGTAATCACAATAGACTGCCTTTGCTTTCATTCATAAGCTCGGCACATCTACACTTGTATATAGTACGTCTACGTATACGCTCCCTGTTTACTACTGAGAGTTTACTTCGAGCATGAGTTTATGCTCATGTTACTTTTGCTTTCTTTCTCTCTACTGCTTACACTTAACTCTTTATTATGTAAATGTAACATATCAACTGACATATTCCGACCTTGTAATTACCTGATATTTGTTTTATAAGCAAAATGTATAACAAAGGGCTTCGCCCGTTTATTAATGAATAATAATAATAATAATAATAATAATATACTGATACCTTCCCACAGATCAATGTACAGATAATAGCAGTTTCGTTATTACTATATCTACAAAAGATATAATGTAATATACTGATACCTTCCCACAGATCAATGTACATATAATGACAGTATCGTTATTACTATATCTACATTAGATATGTAATATACATTTAATAACAATATCATTATTACTATATCTACATCAGATGAAATTTAATATACTGATTTAATCCCACAGACCAATGTACATTTAATAACAATATCATTATTACTATATCTACATTAGATATAATGTAATATAATGATCCCTTCCCACCGATCAATGTACATATAATGGCAGTATCGTTATTACTATATCTCCATTTGATATGTAATATACATTTAATAACAATATCATTATTAATATATCTACATCAGATGTAATGTAATATACTGATTTATTCCCACAGACCATAGTACATTTAATAACAATATCATTATTAATATATCTACATCAGATGAAATTCAATATACTGATTTAATCCCACAGACCAATGTACATTCAATAACAATATCATTATTACTATATCTACATGGGATACAATGTAATATACTGATACCTTCCCACAGATCAATGTACATATATTAACAGTATCGTTATTACTATATCTACATTAGATATGTAATATACATTTATTACTATATCTACATCAGATGAAATTTAATATACTGATTTAATCCCACAGACCAATGTACATTTAATAACAATACCATAATTACTCTGTCTACATTGGATATAATGTAATATACTGATCCCTACCCACAGATCAATGTACATATAATAACAGTTTCGTTATTACTATATCTACAATAGATATAATGTAATATACTGATACGTTCCCACAGATCAATGTACATACAATAACAGTATCGTTATTACTATATCTACATTAGATATGTAATATACATTTAATAACAATATCATTATTACTATATCTACATCAGATTAAATGTAATATACTGATTTAATCCCACAGACCAATGTACATTTAATAACAATATCATTATTACTGTATCTACATTAGATATAATCTAATATAATGATCCCTTCCCACCGATCAATGTACATATAATGGCAGTATCGTTATTACTATATCTCCATTAGATATGTAATATACATTTAATAACAATATCATTATAACTATATCTACATTGGATACAATGTAATATACTGATACCTTCCCACAGATCAATGTACAGATAATAGCAGTTTCGTTATTACTATATCAACAATAGATATAATGTAATATACTGACACCTTCCCACAGATCAATGTACATATAATAACAGTATCGTTATTACATATCTACATTAGATATGTAATATACATTTAATAACAATATCATTATTACTATATCAGCATCAGATGAAATTTAATATACTGATTTAATCCCACAGACCAATGTACATTTAATAACAATACCATTATTACTATATCGACATTAGATATAATGTAATATAATGATCCCTTCCCACCGATCAATGTACATATAATGGCAGTATCGTTATTACTATATCTACATTTGATATGTAGATAATTAATATATCTACATCAGATGAATTTTAATATACTGATTTAATCCCACAGACCAATGTACATTTAATAACAATATCATTATTACTATATCTACATCAGATGTAATTTAATATACTGATTTAATCCCACAGACCAATGTACATTTAATAACAATATCATTATTACTATATCTACATTGGATACAATGTAATATACTGATACCTTCCCACAGATCAATGTACATATAATAACAGTATCGTTATTACTATGTCGACATTAGATATGTAATATACATTTGGTAACAATATCATTATTACTATATCTACATCAGATGAAATGTAATATACTGATTTAATCCCACAGACCAATGTACATTTAATAACAATATCGTTATTACTACATCTACATTAGATATAATGTAATATAATGATCCCTTCCCACCGATCAGTGTACATATAATGGCAGTATCGTTATTACTATATCTACATTTGATATGTAGATAATTAATATATCTACATCAGATGAATTTTAATATACTGATTTAATCCCACAGACCAATGTACATTTAATAACAATATCATTATTACTATATCTACATTGGATTCAATGTAATATAGTGATACCTTCCCACAGATCAATGTACATATAATAACAGTATCGTTATTACTATATCGACATTAGATATGTAGTATACATTTATTACTATATCTACATCAGATGAAATGTAATATACTGATTTAATCCCACAGACCAATGTACATTTAATAACAATATCGTTATTACTATATCTACATTAGATATAATGTAATATAATGATTCCTTCCCACCGATCAATGTACATATAATGGCAGTATCGTTATTACTATATCTACATTTGATATGTAGATAATTAATATATCTACATCAGATGAAATTTAATATACTGATTTAATCCTACAGACCAATGTACATTCAATAACAATATCATTATTACTATATCTACATTGGATAAAATGTAATATACTGATACCTTCCCACAGATCAATGTACATATAACAACAGTATCGTTATTATTATATCTACATTAGATATGTAGTATACATTTATTACTATATCTACATCAGATGAAATTTAATATACTGATTTAATCCCACAGACCAATGTACATTTAATAACAATACCATTATTACTATATCTTCATTAGATATAATGTAATATACCGATCACTTCCCACAGATCAATGTACAGATTGTAACATTATCGTCATTACTATATCTACATTAGATATGTAATAAATACTTAATAACAGTATCGTTATTACTATATCTACATTAGATCTACTGCAATATACTGATTCCTTCCCACAGATCAATGTACATTGAATAGCAGTATCATTTATACTATATCTACATTGGATATAATGTAATATACTGATGCCTTCCCACAGATCAATATAATTTTGGTAACAATACCATTATTACTATATCTACATTAGATATAATGTAATATACTGATACCTTCCCACCGATCAATGTACATATAATGGCAGTATCGTTATTACTATATCTACAATGGATATAATGTAATATACTGATACCTTCCCACAGATCAATATACATATAATAACAGTATCGTTATTACTATATCTACAATAGATATAATGTAATATACTGATACTTTCCCACAGATCAATGTACATATAATAACAGAATCGTTATTACTATATCTACATTAGATATGTAATATACATTTAATAAGAATATCATTATTACTATATCTGCATCAGATGTAATTTAATATACTGATTTAATCCCCCAGACCAATGTACATTTAATAACAATATCATTATTACTATATCTACAATAGATATAATGTAATATCAGTATATTACATTATATCTAATGTAGATATAGTATAAATGATACCGTTATTCAATGTACATTGATCTGTGGGAAGGAATAAGTATACTGCAGCAGATCGAATGCAGATATAGTAATAACGATACTGCCATTATTTGTACATTGATCGGTGGGAAGGGATCATTATATTACATTATATCTTATGTAGATATAGTAATAATGATATTGTTATTAAATGTATATTTCATATCTAATGTAGATATAGTAATAACGAAACTGTTATTATATGTAAATCGATCTGTGGGAAGATATCAGTATATTACATTAAATCTAATGTAGATATAGTAATAACGATACTGTTATTACATGTACATTGATCTGTGGGAAGGTATCAGTATATTACAGTGTATCCAATGTAGATATAGTAATAATGATATTGTTATTAAATGTACATTGGTCTGTGGGAATAAATCAGTATATTACATTACATCTGATGTAGATATATTAAGAATGATATTGTTATTACATGTATATTACATATCAAATGGAGATATAGTAATAACGATACTGCCATTATATGTACATTGATCGGTGGGAAGGGATCATTATATTACATTATATCTAATGTAGTTACAGTAATAATGATATTGTTATTAAATGTACGTTGGTCTGTGGGAATAAATCAGTATATTACATTACATCTGATGTAGATATATTAATAATGATATTGTTATTAAATGTATATTACATATCTAATGTAGATATAGTAATAACGATACTGTTATTATATGTAAATTGATCTGTGGGAAGGTATCAGTATATTACATTATATCTAATGTAGATATAGTAATAACGATACTGTTATTATATGTACATTGATCTGTGAGAAGGTATCAGTATATTACATTGTATCCAATGTAGATATAGTAATAATGATATTGTTATTAATGTACATTGGTCTGTGGGAATAAATTGGTATATTACATTACATCTGATGTAGATATATTAATAATGATATTGTTATTAAATGTATATTTCATATCAAATGGAGATATAGTAATAACGATACTGCCATTATATGTACATTGATCGGTGGGAAGGGATCCTTATATTACATTATATCTATTGTGGATATAGTAATGACGAAACTGTTATTATATGTACATTGATCTGTGGGAAGGTATCAGTATATTACATTATATCTATTGTATATATAGTAATAACGAAACTGCTATTATATGTACATTGATCTGTGGGTAGGGATCAGTATATTACATTACATCTGATGTAGATATATTAATAATGATATTGTTATTAAATGTATATTACATATCTAATGTAGATATAGTAATAACGATACTGTTATTATATGTGTATTGATCTGTGGGAAGGTATCAGTATATTACATTAAATCTATTGTAGATATAGTAATAACGAAACTGCTATTATATGTACATTGATCTGTGGGAAGGTAACAGTATATTCCATTGTATCCAATGTAGATATAGTAGTAATGATATTGTTATTAAATGTACATTGGTCTGTGGGAATAAATCAGTATATTACATCACATCTGATGTAGATATATTAATAATGATATGTTATTAAATGTATATTACATATCTAATGTAGATATAGTAATAACGATACTGTTATTATATGTAAATTGATCTGTGGGAAGATATCAGTATATTACATTATATCTAATGTAGATATAGTAATAACGATACTGTTATTACATGTACATTGATCTGTGGGAAGGTATCAGTATATTACATTGTATCCTATGTAGATATAGTAATAATGACATTGTTATTACATGTACGTCGGACTGTGGGAATAAATCAGTATATTACATTACATCTGATGTAGATATATTAAAAATGACATTGTTATTAAATGTATAATGCATATCTAATGTAGATATATTATAAATGATATTGCCATTATATGTACATTGATCTGTGGGAGGGGATCATTATAATACATTATATCTAAGGTAGATATAGTAATAATGTTATTGTTATTAAATGTATATTACATATCTAATGTAGATATAGTAATAACGATACTGTTATTATATGTAAATTGATCTGTGGGAAGATATCAGTATATTACATTATATCTAATGTAGATATAGTAATAACGATACTGTTATCATATGTACATTTATCCGTTGGAAGGTATCAGTATATTACATTATATCTAATGAAGATATAGTAATAATGATATTGTTATTAAATGTATATTACATACCTAATGTAGATATAGTAATGACGATACTGTTATTATATGTAAATTGATCTGTGGGATTAAATCAGTATATTAAATTACATCTGATGTAGATATAGTAATAATGATATTGTTATTAAATGTATGTTACATATCTAATGTAGATATAGTAATGATGATACTGTTATTATATGTACATTGAACTGTGGGAAGGTATCAGTATATTAAATTACATCTGATGGAGATATAGTAATAATGGTATTGTTATTAAATGTACATTGGTCTGTGGGATTAAATCAGTATATTAAATTTCATCTGATGTAGATATAGTAATAATGATATTGTTACCAAAATTACATTGATCTGTGGGAAGGGATCAGTATATTACATTATATCCAATGTAGATATAGTATAAATGATACTGTTATTATATGTACATTGATCTGTGGGAAGGTATCAGTATATTACATTATATCTAATGTAGATATAGTAATAACGAAGCTGTTATTTATGTACATTGCTCTGTGGGATTAAATCAGTATATTAAATTACATCTGATGTAGATATAGTAATAATGGTATTGTTATTAAATGTACATTGGTCTGTGGGATTAAATCCGTATATTAAGTTTCATCTGATGTACATATAGTAATAATGATATTGTTATTAAATGTATATTACATATCTAATTTAGATATAGTAATAACGAAACTGTTATTGTATGTACATTGATCTGTGGGAATAAATCAGTATATTACATTACATCTGATGTAGATATAGCAATAATGATATTGTTATTAAATGTACATTGGTCTGTGTGATTATATCAGTATATTAAATTTCATCTGATGTAGATATAGTAATAATGGTATTGTTATTAAGTGTATATTACATACCTAACGTAGATATAGTAATGACGATACTGCCATTATATGTACATTGATCGGTGGGAAGGGATCATTATATTACATTATATCTAATGTAGAAATAGTAATAATGATATTGTTATTAAATGTACACTGGTCTGTGAGATTAAATCAGTATATTACATTACATCTGATGCAGATATAGTAATAATGATATTGTTATTAAATGTATATTACATATCTAATGTAGATATAGTAATAACGAAACTGTTATTATATGTACATTGATCTGTGAGAAGGGATCAGTATATTACATTATATCTAATGTTGATATAGTAATAATGATATTGTTACCAAAATTACATTGATCTGTGGGAAGGCATCTGTGTATTACATTATATCCAATGTACATATAGTATAAATGATACTGTTAATCAATGTACATTGATCTGTGGGAAGGAATCAGTATATTGCAGTAGATCTAATGTAGATATAGTAATAACGATACTGTTATTATATGTACATTGATCTGTGGGAAGGGATTAGTATATTACATTATATCTAATGTAGATATTGTAATAATGATGTTGTTACCAAAACTACATTGATCTGTGGGAAGGGATCAGTATATTACATTATATCTAATGTAGATATAGTAATAACGAAACTGTTATTATATGTACATTCATCTGTGGGAAGGGATAAGTATATTACATTATATCTAATGTAGATATAGTATTAATGATATTGTTACCAAAATTACATTGATCTGTGGGAAGGGATCAGTATATTACATTATATCTAAAGTAGATATAGTAATAATGATATTGTTATTAAATGTACATCGATCTGTGGGATTAAATCAGTATATTAAATTTCATCTGATGTAGTAATGTAATAATGATATTGTTATTAAATGTATATTACATATCTAATGTAGATATAGTAATAACGATACTGTTATTATATGTATATTGATCTGTGGGAAGGTATCAGTATATTACATTATATCTATTGTAGATATAGTAATAACGAAACTGCTATTATATGTACATTGATCTGTGGGAAGGTATCAGTATATTACATTATATCCAATGTAGATGTAGTATAAATGATACTGGTATTCAATGTACATTGATCTGTGGGAAGGAATCAGTATATTGCAGTAGATCTAATGTAGATATAGTAATAACGATACTGTTATGAAGTGTTGATTACGTATCTAATGTAGATATAGTAATGACGATAATGTTGCAATCTTGCATTGATCTGTGGGAAGTGATCAGTCTATTACATTATATCTAATTAAGATATAGTAATAATGATATTGTTATTAAATGTACATTGGTCTGTGGGAATAAATCAGTATATTACATTACATCTGATGTAGATATACTAGTAATGATATTGTTATTCAATGCACATTGGTCTGTGGGATTAAATCAGTATATTAAATTTCATCTCATGTAGATATAGTAATAATGATATCGTTATTAAATGTACATTGGTCTGTGGGATTAAATGAGTATATTAATTACATCTGATGTAGATATAGTAATAATGGTATTGTTATTAAATGTACATTGATCTGTGGGAATAAACCAGTATATCACATTACATCTGATGTAGATATAGTAATAATGATATTGTTATCAATGTACATTGGTCTGTGGGATTAAATCAGTATATTAAATCACATCTGATGTAGATGTAGTAATAATCGTATTGTTAATAAATGTTCATTGGTCTGTGGGATTAAATCAGTATGTTAAACTTCATCTGATGTACATATAGTAATAATGATATTGTTATTAAATGTATATTACATATCTAATGTAGATATAGTAATAACAATACTGTTATTAAATGTACATTGATCTGTGGGAAGGAATCAGTATATTGCAGTAGGTCTAATGTAGATAAAGTAATAACGTTACTGTCATTAATTGTTTATTACGTATCTAATGTAGATATAGTATTGACGATAATGTTACAATCTGTACATTGATCTGTGGGAAGGTATCAGTATATTACATTGTATCCAATGTAGATATAGTAATAATGATATTGTTATTAATGTACATTGGTCTGTGGGAATAAATCAGTATATTAACTTTCATGTGATGTAGATATAGTAATAATGATATTGTTATTAAATGTATATTACATATCTAATGTTGGTATAGTAATAACGATACTGTTATTATATGTACATTGATCTATGGGAAGGTATCAGTATATTACATTATATCTATTGTAGATATAGTAATAGCGAAACTGTTATTATATGTACATTGATCTGTGGGAAGGTATCATTATATCTAATGTAGATATAGTAATAACGAAACTGTTATTATATGTACATTGATCTGTGGGAAGGGATGAGTATATTACATTATATCTAATGTAGATATACTAATAATGATATTGTTACCAAAATTACATTGATCTGTGGAGGAATCAGTATATTGCAGTAGATCTAATGTAGATATAGAAATAACGATACTGTTATTAAGTGTTTATTACATATCTAATGTAGATATAGTAATGACGATAATGTTACAATCTGTGCATTGATCTGTGGGAAGTGATCAGTATATTAAATTATATCTAAAGAAGATATAGTAATAATGATATTGTTATTAAATGTACATTGGTCTGTGGGATTAAATCAGTATATTACATTTCATCTGATGTAGATATAGTAATAATGATATTGTTATTAAATGTATATTACACATCTAATGTGGATATGGTAATAACGATACTGTTATTCTATGTATATTGATCTGTGGGAAGGTATCAGTATATTACATTATATCTATTGTAGATATAGTAATAACGATACTGCCATTATGTGTACATTGATCGGTGGGAAGGGATCATTCTATTACATTATATCGAATGTACATATAGTAATAATGATATTGTTATTAAATATACATTGATCTGTGGGATTAAATCATTATATTACATTATATCTAATGTAGATATAGTAATAATGATATTGTTATTAAATGTACATTGGTCTGTGGGATTAAATCAGTATATTACATTTCATCTGATGTAGATATAGTAATAATGATATTGTTATTAAATGTATATTACATATCTAATGTAGATATAGTAATATCGAAACTGTTATTATATGTACATTGATCTGTGGGTAGGGATCAGTATATTACATTATATCTAATGTAGATATAGTAATAATGGTATTGTTATTAAATGTACATTGGTCTGTGGGATTAAATCAGTATATCAAATTTCATCTGATGTAGATATAGTAATAACGAAACTGTTATTATATGTACACTCAGTCCCATCGAAGTTGTCGCAGTGAAGTTGGCCGCGCATTCAGCGGCAAATTCACGCCGCATCGCCGGTGAGCCGCTAGGCCGCTGAGCGATGGGCGCGTGGAGGGGGAACTCCGTATGTTAATAAATAGAATACGAGTGTATCGACATTCTCGTCGGTAAGTGACGTAGCGTTCTACCTATAAGGTCGAAATCTACTTATCGATGTGAATGGACTGTCGCGAAAAATGATCAAGATGCGAAAAATCAATTTTTACGTCTTCTTGCTTTCTTATACGTCAAAGTATGTTCTTTACAATGAGAACAACCAGAATTTTATATTATAAATATCAATTTTATAATACGAACTAAAATCATATATTGCTTTATTTTATATTTTTCCCTAGTTAACCTGTTTTTACTAGAACACGTCACTTCCATATTGTCTGCTATTTTTGAGCGTTGAAGAATATTGAAATGCTAGACTTCGATATTATCAAGCAATATAAATGATAATTATGATTGTGTAAATTACAACCACAAATAACATAAATTACAACTACAAATAATATAATACAAAGTTAAATAATACAAATTTATTAAATGATTGTTTTACAATTTCTTACATTTCTTTTATTGTAGACATTTACTACAGAGTACTATTATATATACTTTTTAAGGGAGACATCGCTTCGCTTTTGGCCTTGAAAAAGGCCGAGTTATTTAAAGTTTCAAGAGAGTAATTATTAAGCATAGTTTGGAGAGATGTTCCTGTTTTTAAATTTTTTGTAGCCGTGAAAACAGCTATTGTTGCAGTGCCTTGAAGTTGTTTAAACTATGGAAACAAACGACTGTTTTTTTTTCTGTGCATTGCTTTTTTGCAAACTAGACGCGTTAGAATGTTGTCCGCGAAAAACGAACGATTGATTCAGCGAGGTGCTATTATTGCACTCCACAAAGCTGGAAACAGTAATGTGGAGATTGCAAGAATAGCACAGTGCTCCGTTCGTACCGTGCAGAGATATGTGCTGAGGTATTCTGTCCATGGTTCCGAAGGATTGTTGGATTGGCGTCAACGAAACAAAGGTAAGCGATACACGACCAAGGAAGAAGATCAACTGTTAGTCAGTAAGATTGAAGTGCAACCATTTCAGACTGCGGTGAACGTTGCCGCAGATTTGAATATAAAAGTGTCAAAGATGACTATTTATAGGCGTCTGCGAGCGGCCGGTCTCCACTCCCGCCGGGCGGAACGTAAGGTGCAGTTGCTGCAAAGACATCGCGAGGACCGCGTTGGATTTGCATTGCAGCATGTATCTGCATTGCAGTCTGAATGGGATTGCACAATCTTTACCGATGAAAAAGTATTTTCTTCGGCCTCGGACTGTGCGCTTCGTGTTTGGAGGCCTCGTGGGGCCTCGAGATTTCTCGAAAATATGTTTCCCAACGTAGGGATAGTGGGCGCATCACGTGCGGCTTTTGGGGGTGGGTAACTCCACATGGTCCTGGAGAGCTTGTTGAAATTTCGCCGCGCATGGACTCCGCGGAATATATTGCAATTTTGGAGAATGTTTTACTACCATCCGTCCGTGCGATATATTCACGGGAGGACATGCCGGTAATTAGGCTGGTACAGGATAATAGTGGAGTGCACACCTCTGCAACCGTCCGTGCATGGTTTGCAAGACATCCTGAATTTCACGTTCTACAATGGCCATCGAAATCGCCAGATTTGAATATCATTGAGAACGTATGGTCTCAAATGTGGCGAATGTGTCGATTCATGGGATTGTAAGAACCAGGGAATGTAGACCATGCGATACGTGCGTGGGAAGCATTAAGAGCCCAGCCTCAATTTTTCGCCAACCTGGGAAATTCGATTCCAAATCGTTTAAATCAAGTGATTGATCGAAACGGTGCTTGGACGGATTATTAGGAATACCTCAGTCTTTTTTGCGTATTTTTGTTTTTACTATAGTTTGGAAACAAGCACAATCATAAACCAGCTCTTTTCAGAGCTAATAATTGTTCAACCTAAAAACAACGGCCTTTTTCAACGCCAAA